>NC_060272.1:54777623-55033275 GCF_021613505.1 Equus quagga
GTGTGTATACGTATCCTGCACGTGTACATATATACGTGTGTATACGTATCCTGCACGTGTACATATATACGTGTGTATACGTTTCCTGCACGTGTACATATATACGTGCATGTATATATATCTACACACATACATATTCCGTATGTATATATACACACACATATATCATCTTATAATTTTCTTCCAAGCCAAAAGGCAGCAGGCTTATCTCCTCCTTCCCCCTTGGGTAAGTTTCCTGTGTTGGCATCCATCAAGACCTCATGGCATCAAATCTGAGAGGAAGAGGTGTCCTTCCTGCTGTCCCAGGATGGCCTCTCCACTCACATTTTGAGTTTCACTCTTTCCTGCCCCTTCAGGAGCCTCATTCCATCAAATATCTCCTTCTTCCTTGGCAAACTTCGTTAATAATTATGATAATAATAATAATAATAACCTCCATGTATAAACAATTGCACTGAATCAAGTCGCAAGTGTGTGAAGCCATGGTTAGTTTTCTTCTT
This sequence comes from Equus quagga, assembly GCF_021613505.1. NCBI lineage: Eukaryota > Metazoa > Chordata > Mammalia > Perissodactyla > Equidae > Equus > Equus quagga. Next base: position 54,778,124 of record NC_060272.1, read on the forward strand.
GTATAAATGAGGAAACTGAAGCTTAGAAAAGCTGCCAGTGGGCCCACAGCTATACTAGCTAGAAAAGACCTGGGATTCAGAATCAAGTATGTTTGAATCCATTAGCTCCTTTGCATCGTGCTCGACTTGCTCAAGTTTACTCAACGGTCATTGTAACATAAGGCATGGAATCTTGGTTTCTTCAACCTCTTTTAGTCATAAAGCTCAGCCTCACAAGAGTCTGATTGCCAAAGTGTTAAAATGGGTCAGTTACCTCTTTGTGAATCCTTGAGTCCTGCCACATCAGGTCTTCAGCCCAGAGTTCTCTCTCAGCTTGGGCTGCCAAGAGTCAGCAGTAAGGTTATGGGAGGAGGTATCCTCTTCAGCGACAAGTTCCTCCTCTTTAAGAGTTGATGCTTGCTGCTCTACTATTTCCTATAGTGCAGAAAATTCATGCATGGGCGTGGGGCTGCCTGGAACCTGGGCCTTCCTGTGCTTTGTAATTCTGTTATTGTGGAAAGCCTGGTAGGGGGGATACCAATCTCCGCTTTTCTCCATGGTGTCTCTCCATCATGGACTCCTGCTGTGCCTGCCATAATTGCTGTCTTGTCTAATGCTTGGAAAGTTAATGGAAGGTGAACCTAGAAAGCCCAAAATATAGAGTGAAGAGTGTGGGCATTAGAGTCAGACAGCCTTGAGATGGAATCCACCTCAGCCACTTGCTCTGTGTGTGACATGGGACAAACGGCTTAATCTCCCTATGCTCTGTATTCCCATTGGAAGTGCAACTCATCCTTTCCTCAGTGGGTTGGCAAAAGGGATACAGTGCATTATGCGTGTAAAGAAGGTTATGTCACTCTATGTATGGCACACAGTAAACTCTCACTACACATGTCAATTTTCCTTCCTGTTGGATACAGATATTTGCACTAATTTTATGTAAATTACCACCTAGTCTTATAGTTTCTTCTTATTGCTACGTGGGTCTAACCTCACGCTCCTTAAAATCAGGAGAATGGTGCTCACACTTCCGTATTGAGCATACAATAATTGCTCAATAAATACTTAGCAAGTTGATTTATTGAGCTCCTACTCTATGTGGTGCAAAAAATTAAGTTTTGGACGGCAGATGTATCTATCTTTGAGGAAGTTATAGTTTAAGAGAGAATTTTTTAAAGAGCCCATAATTCCATTTTTTTCCTCTGAACCAGTTCCAAATTTACTCATGGCTAGAAATGAGCGGTGGCTGGAAACTTAAGAACATGGTGCACTTTCACATTTCCTCTGATAAATGGACAGGTCTAGTAAACTGTAGAACCGTGATCTGAAATGAAGGCGGGAGAACCTGTTTTCAACGATGTGAGTGACCGTCTGAAGCCTCTGCCTCCCTGGCTGCCCGTCTGAGCCTCTTAATACCAATGAGGTGATGAAGTAGTTGTCATCTGTTAGCTACTGGGGTGTGCTACTTCTCTGAGCCTCACAGTTCTCTCATCTATAAAATGGGTAATCACGCTCCCACGTGAGGATTAAATTAGGCTGTGTTACAAATGTCAAGCACCTGACCCCTATTATGCACTCAATGAGTAGCAGTTAATGTTCCTCAGCTTCAGCTCTCAGCTCAGTCTTGTTCTCCTTTACCTGGCTGCCCTCCCCCACATGTTGACTTACTCCCTCTATTTCCCTTGCGGGGATGGCTCCTGTCATGTTTACTGCTGGGTCCCCAGCACACAGCAGAGTATGGCACATGAATGGAGCTCTATAAATGTTTGACAAATGAGGATTATATTATAGATGCAGGATTACTGTGTGAGCAGCAGCATCGCGTCTTCCTACAGTCAGTTTCTCCCTACAAGGAAGTTACTCAACTGCCATAAAAGGGCTTCTCTAAAATACCTATGAGGTATTTACAAGGTAATTCCTCAAAACCTGAAACATAGAATTATCATCTGATCCCGCAATTCCACTTCTGGGTATATTCCCAAAAGAACTGAAAGCAGGGAGTTGAACAGATATTAGCAACCCCATGTTCATAGCAGTGTTTTTCACAATAGCTAAAAGTTGGAAACAATGCAAGTGTCAAGTTTGGAAAAAGTATGTGGTGTATATATACGATGGAATATTACTCAGCCTGAAAAAGGAATAAAATCCTGATACATGTTACAATATGGATGAACCTTGAAAACATTGTGCTAAGTGAAATGTCAGACACAATAGAACAAATCTTGTATGAGTCCATTTATGCGCAGCATCTAGAATAAGCAACTTCATAGAGACAGAAAGGGGAAAGTGGTTACCAAAGGCTGAGGGCAGGGCAGAACGGAGAGTTATTCTACAATGGATACGGAGATTCTGTTTGGGATGACGAAAACTTATGGAGATGGATGGGGGTGATGATCACACAACAATGTCAATAAACTTAATGCCACTGAATGACACACTTAAAACTGGTAAATTTTATGTTATGTAATTTTCCCACAATATAAACAATTCTTATCTAGGACAGTTCAAACCAGCAGGAGAGTCTGCTGTGCCCAGTCGGACCAGCGGCAGGGCTGGAGCTCCCACATGGAAACTCCAACCCCGTCAGCACTCCCTGGTGCTGCCTGGCATTTTAAATTACCGCTAGCACCTGACTCTTCCTCACAGTCTCAACTAGGGGCTGTGTCAGTTGGCCCCCGTCAGATCCTGATTGCCCTGCAGAAGCTGCTTTCCTGGGCTGTAACTGTCTTTTCAGATTACCATGGTGCAAGAATGGTAATCATTTGCTTGAACCTGATTGCATCCTCAGCGTGACACTAGCTACTGGGCATAATAGAGTGTGAACGGAATTCAGCTGACTTGAAATTTGGCACCCCCAATTGGCTTTCTTCTCACCTACTAACCAACCCTCTCTTCTCAACTTCTCTGGCTTCACTGTGTCTTCCACTCCTTTGTCAACATAGGCCAACTGTCAGGGTAGACATGGCATCTTGTGCTCATCCAAATTTCCCATTGATGACATCCAGATCAGAATAAGCCTGTCTATATTGTAGATCAAAATGATTTTTTCCCTCCTTAGCTGCCAGAACCATTCTCATCGTTGAGAATCGAATCTGTTCCGTGAGCTCATATATCATCATTACCTACAATACAAATTCTGAAATCAAAGCAGACTTGGCAATTTTATTGATGCTCAGAGCGGAACAGAGCCCAGGTCACCCTGCATCAGTTGTGCTGGCTTTGCCTTGCTGACAACAACAAACATGTCACTGACAAAATTACCAGAGAAAAGATGACTCGGTAAGTTCAGCACAGGAGGTAACTTGTCAGTGACAAGGGTGGGATATTTTTATCCTGATAACTCAGTGCTAATGAAATTGGTGGGAATAACACCTGACTGAAAAACATGTCCCTTAGGGAGGAGGGAGAAGCAGAAAGCACTGGAGTTGGCTTGTTTTCAAAGTCATTTTTCTCAATATAGTCATGATTTAATCAGGTGATCTTAACAAGAGCCGAGGAATTGGGGACCTGAAGCAATAACCAATAAGGCCAGTTTTGTCACTCATAAGCATGGCCCCTGGATCAGCTCTGCAAGGCACAGATAATCCGTCACACCTGGGTCTCAGTTTTCTCATTTGTGTGGTGGAAAGAATCACACTGTATGGTCCTTTACTATTTTGAGGATTTGATGCTATTTGTTAAAAGATTGGAGATCCAAGAATAGAAAGAATTATAAATACAGATGCACCCCACACTATCATTTTAGCAGGGGTTGAGGTGGGGAAAGAAAAATGCTCAACCATGAGAGAGGTTGCTGTCTGCCTCTTTAAGGGAAGGCAGGTGGGGGGAGGGGAGAAAGGGAATTTAGAAAGGAGAAAGATGTCAGTTGATTGGAGGAAGATGAAAGAAAGAAGAAAGGTAAAGAGACTGTGTCAGGGGTCCCCAAGACTACCCTCAGGTTTGGTGATTCACTGGTCAGACTCACAGGACCCAGAAAAGCTGCTGTACTCATGGTTTTGCTTATTACAGCAAAATGATACAGATAAAGTCAACAAAGGAAAAAGGCACATAGGGTGGGTTCTGGGGAGACCAGAGCTTCCAGTTGTCCTCTCCCAGTGGAGCCACATGGACAGCACTCAATTCCCCCAGCAATGGTGTGTGACAACACGTGTGAAGTATTGTCAACCAGGGAAGCTCACCCTAGCCTCAGTGTCCAGAGTTTTTACTGGGGGGTCAGTCAATCACGTAGGCATGGAGCACTTACATGACTGATCCTGGTTACTCAGTCTCCAGCCCCCCTCAGAGGCCAAACTGATCCAGGCCTTCAGTAATAGAAAAATAGGCATTCACCGTAAGTCACATTATCAGCAGAAACTCTCTCTTATGGCCCAAGGCCCCAGATATAAAAGACACTGCTATCAGGCAGGTTATTCCAAGGACTCAGAGGTGATCTGCCAGGAGTCAGTCAAGGACCAGTCTTTTCTTTGGAATGTGCGGTGTTGGGCACCCCCAGTCTGCTGAGTTAAGCCTTTACTGCACAGACATGGAAAGAAGTGGAGTCTGAATCCCTTCTACCACCCCATCTTGAGGGTAGGTCCCTGCTAAATGTGCAGAACCCTGCATGCTTTGTGCTACTAACGCGTTAAAGTTATTGCAAACATACAATGCATCCCCTCTTTCAGGAGTCTTTCAATAGTCTTTATTCTCAGGTTTGATTCACCAAATTTCTTTCATAACTCAAGGCTTGGAAAATGTCAGAAAATCTTTACCTTCTCATGTACTTCTTTTAAAAGCCAACGAGGATGATTGTAACCCCAAGTCTTTCCCTTTTCCTTGGCTACCTGAATGTTCAGCGTTAGGTTTTGTGCCCATTGTAGAAACTTTTCTCGGCCTGTTTTCTGACATAATTGCTCTCTTCTCTTCCCCTCTTCCTTGTGACTGAGTAGCAAGAGCATGGCTTTGGAACCCAAAGGTATGGATTCAAATCCTGGCTATTCAACATGCTGGCTGCATGACCTTAGACAAGTCACTCAACCCCTTTAAACATGTGCCCCCAAGAGTAAATGGCTTTTCAAGGTTTTTGAAGGATTAGAGATAAGAATATAAAGTACTTGGTGCTTGGTAGGTGCTAAATAAAGGGTAGCAGTTCTTCTCCTTATTTTTTTCCCCTGTATTAATAATTTATTTTTTATCTTTCCCTGAGTTTTTTTAATTAATGCAAACCTCCTTAAATCTCTGTTTGATAGCTGACAGGATACAAACGTACATACAACCTGTGAGAATCTAGGTTAGTCACTTTATATGGCGGAGGTGAGAATAGGTCTCTCAGGTCCCTGATTGCATGCAGCATACAACTGATGGCTCCAGCTTCTGTGTTCTGAAGTCCTTTGCTGCATGCATACTGAGGCCACCACATGGGCTGTGCCCCGATGAGTACCCCAGGTTTACTAAGGCCAGTCCCTTCCTGGGAAACGTAGTATCCCTCTGACAAACAATTTTGGCTCAATGACCTCCCTGAACTTTCCTTAGAACTACACTGGGGTCCAAGATTCTTTCACCAGACTCTTCTTCCTTCCATCTTCTCTCTTTGACTTGAGCCCACCCTGCATTGTGGTCTGATGGCCCTCCCAGCCTCTCCTGGATTCTGCCCCATTTTGTCTCACAGATGTTTCCATAATAAGTCTCTTGCTCCTTTAGCCTCATCTTGGGGTCTACTTCTTGGAGGCTCCAGACTTGTCCATAGACTGTTGGCCTAGAATGTGGGGATTGACAGAGCGAGTTGCTCTTCCCTCCTTGTGGGGAATTATCTTTATCCACGATGGACCCAATTGATACTAGGACTTTCCTTATCCTGTGGTCCTAGCACTTGTTCTGCAGCAAATCTGCACGCGTGGTGACGAGAGATGCTCTTCTTTGGGTTACTTGGTTGCACTCTGGAAGGAAGAAGTGGTCCACACAGCTTCCATCCCAGTCATGAGATTGTCCCAGACAAAAAGAGCATGCCTGGTCCTCAGGGGGTGGATTGGGCTGGTTAAACGTGCTGATCTGCGTGTTTATAGGCAGCATGTCCCTTCCTTAAACTAACCACCTCCCACCAAGGAACATTCCTGCTTGACTAAATTACATTTTAACACAGATTCTCAGTTGTTTGCCTTGCCTACCTTAATCAATAAGGCACCGAGAGCAAATAGCTTGACATCTATTAGCTGAATCAGTGTGAAAACATCAGTGAGCTTATTACGGTGCCTCCAAGTCTGTTCAGGGAACTGAAACTAATTGAAACTATTGCAAGAGCCCATGAATTTGGGACAGTTTTGATGCTATCCAGTCTCAGCCAGGATACAAGTTCTTTTGAATATGTCTGTATTACTAAAACCTTACTTGCAATGTACTTACTCTCAGCTGGCATCATTCCTCTGTCTCTAGATGGAAGCCCCAGTCCTAACCAGGCTCAGGCAAGGAAGGGCTTTCAGCAGCACTGCAGCCCAGAGGCCCAGCTGAGGGGCAAGGGGGCGGAGTAAGTGTGTGAAAGATGCTTTAGGCAGCCACAGGCAGGCAGTCAACAACAGGTGTGCAACAGGCCAAGATCTCAGCCTGTGAATGGAGCCTTTGGATGGTGGCACCTGGTAGCTGAAAATAGAAGTCCGAGCATAGTGGTGGTCAAACTCAGGAAAGCCCATCAGGAGGTGACGTTGCTCTAATCCCTGAGAAGGAAGGATCCTGGGCAGGGAAGTAGAGCAGAGACAGGGGCTGGGGCAGAAAAACCAGTTATCAGCGAAAGACTGATGGGAAAGATAAGGCGGGGGGCCCAGGTGCTGGAAATGCATTCCAAGGCCAGAATGGGAAAAGTGGCAAGGCCGACAGTGCTCCAGGGAAGAGCTCCTTCTGATCCTCATGAGCAGGGAAAGAATCCGTGTCTGATGGCAGAGTCTGGGGAGAGGTTGAATTTCCTACAGGTCTGTGTGGTGGGGCTAGGGGAACAGGAAAGGATCAGGGAAGAAAGGGATTAGGTTAAGAAAGATCCAGAGATTGGGACACTGGCAAAAGAGTACAGCAAAAAGCCCAAAAGATCAAGATCTGCAAAGAAGGAATGCCATTGCCTCTATAGCCCCACCAGCACTTCACTGTCAAAACATCATGGAGGATGATGGGGTGCTTCCTCCCAGCTCTCCAGCCCTATGGGCCTGTGCAGGCATGGCTCCCTGCAGAAGGGACAGGGAGGCTGCATGGTCTCATGTTGGGGCCAGCACCCTCTGTGGTTAATTCAGCTCTGAAAGCCTCGGTAATTCGGCCCTCTTCTGAGTTGGGCTGACTAGACCCGCTTGTGTCTCAGGCTTAGGACAGGTCCACTGATGCCTCCTCAACTGCCAACACAGAGACTGGAGCTTCCACAGGCGCCTCAGCCAACTTTGTTCAAAGGAGCACTGATCTTAGGGGATTTGCGAGTGGAGGCGTCACTGCTGTTGTGCCACTGATACAGCAAATTGGCCTCTTTTCCTTTCAGAGTGTGTCCAAGCTTATCTGTACACTCTTCTTTCTCCTTTATAAAGAAACCAGAGGCATTTGCCCTTTGCCATCAGTAGATCCTGGAACTATGAGCTGCCGTGAATCCTTGGGCTCTCCTTGTTCCCATGCTCCAGCCGCCACCCATTCACCCTGCCTTACCTAAGAGTCGGCTCCAGGTGTTCAGCCTCTGCTCCTACAAGGACACCCCATCGTAGAATCTTTGCTAACTTTTCCTCCTTTCTGGGAAGTTCAATTTTAGCTGCTCATTTGCTTAATTACCTCTATTGCTGATACTCACAAAAAGACTGAAGATGTAACAGATGGTGCCTTGGGATGGATGCATGTTATGGATGCAGAGCTGTTGCCACACCTATCTCGATCCCATTTTAACTTTCACATTATGTCCCCCTGTGGACCGTTGGCAACAAGTTAAGCTGATATGTGCTGCCAGCACCTGGACTCACATCGAGCTTGGTAGTTATTTTTCCCTCTTGCTTTCTCCCCTACTTCTCCTCGCCCCCATATTTGGCTTCCCAGTGCTTTTGTAATAATCTCTGTAACATCTTTAAAAACTATTCCACCTCATTTAAAATGTGGTGTAAATGATGGGGTTTTGACAAATTAAATAATAATAAGAAAACATTTCAATATTCTGCATTTTTCCATTAAGCCCCCCAAAAATAGTGATTATAAGAGTGCCATTTTCTCTCTACAGTTAATGATGTGTTATCCCTGGTTTCATTAAAAACCTCATTATTCAAAGATTTATAACTCAGCCCAAGAAATCTCTCCTGAAGTTGGAAATTGATCCAATCTCAGTTTAGAAACTTACTTTTTAAAGCATTTGAATAAGGACTGAGTATCCAAAGACGATACTGGTTAATAAATAAATGTCTCAGGATGCTGAGGTGATAGGACAAAATCAACAGAATGAAACAACACCTGCTATGGTTGAGTGCTTTATGAAGGCTGAAAGGTTACAAACGGGAAAGAGTGGATATTTGGGAGTTAGAGGACTTGACTTTGGTCCTGGCTCTGTTTCCAAATAGCTATTTGAATAACTCACTGGAACACGCTGGGTTAAATTTACCTCATCTGTCTAAAGAATGAGCTGTCATATGATCTCTAAGATACATTTAGGCTCTTAAAATATCAACTGATTATAAAGTATAGATTTAACTCCCCACCTAAAGGGGCTAGGGCTGTTTGGAGAAGTGGCCAACTCCAGGGCAAACGTAGCGTGGGTGAGCCTAGAACATCTGGCTCTGCCAGAAAGTAAGAAAGTGCTCAAAAAAGTGAGAATATGACAAAAGGACACAAGAACCACCTTGAAGTGCTCTCGATGCTCAAATCTGGGATAATTTGAGCACCAACATATTTAAATATGGTAATAAATTATGAGGGAGAGAGACAGAGAGATTGAGAGAAAAAGCAAATGATGAAGCAAATGGGGTAAAATGTAACATCTGGGTAAAGGATACGTGTGTGTTCTTTGTACTGTTATTCTTATCAATCTGAAATTCTTTCCAGAGAAAAAGCTTTTCTTTTTTTCTTCTGCCTTTTTTTTTTTTTTTTGATGTGCAGACTTGGAGCTCCCTGGCTCTAGAGTTGAGGTAGGAAAACCCAAAAACAGAGGCGATGAAACATGCAATAAAAACCAAAGGTGCAATACAAGTGAAAATATCCTGTTCAAACATTAGAACACATCTGGAGGGTTGGGATTAGCACCTGCTGAGTTTTTCTCAGTAAATGAGATTCTGAGAAACTCAGGCATGTTTGTAAAAGGATGACTAGAATGGTGAAAGGTTTGGGAATAAGCTGTGAAAGGAAATTGAAAGAACTAGCAAGGGAAAACTGTGGTGAGTGTGGGGGAGACGAAAATTATTATCTGATATTTGAAGGACTAGAATGCTCCAGAGAATAAGAATTTATTCACGTTAGCTCTAGGGGACAGGACCATAGGTAGATCTACTCCACATGAAGAAAATCTTTTCTCTATTAGATTTTTCCATAAATGAAATAGCTACCCCACCCAGTAGTGAATTCTCCTTACTGTTTTAGCCTCTATGGTAATTGAACAGAAGTGCTATCCAAAGAATTATCAATATGAGGGGATAGTCAGTCTAAATTGGTGCTTCCCAATCCAGTAGCTAGATGGCTTTGGAAATCTTTGAAATTATATCAGGAGATGCTCAAATTCACATATACCCCAGTATCTTTGGGTCGAATAAATAATGTCTTTCACTTGCATTCATTACTGTTTTCCAAATGTATGTAGATGCTATTTGATTAATAAATAATTTCATTTCGAAAACTTTCAGAATTCGTACTACCCTTAAGATGTTACATTTTGATTCAGTATCCACCTTAAAAGTATAACTATAACCATGTGTGAAATCTGTATTTTTTCTTTCTTTTGTTCTCCAACAGAAGAAGGCTTAAAGAAATGGATATGCAAACCCTATTATTCTACAGGAAGACCTAATATTATAAAGATGTTAGTTAATCCTCCAAATAATTTATACATTTAATTCAATTCTAATTAAAATCTTAATGCTTTTTGTAAAGGGCAGATACAGAGAAATTTTACAAATTGTTTCCAAAATTTATTTGCAAAAATTAATGTTCAAGAATGTCCTGCTCCACCCCCCAAAAAATATAAGAGGGGTCATGTCCTAACAAATAGAAAACTCAATCAAACTACGATAATGGAGCTGAAGGACACTTTGGATGAAGGGAAGAGGAGAGAGGATCTTAAACCAGACTCATGTACGTGGGAATTCAGCATGTGATCAAGATACAACAACTACACTTTGTAGAGGAGATACAAGGCACTTAAGGTATTTTAAGCACAGAAGGATTTAATTTAGATCTGTTCTTACACGGTCGTTGAAAGGGCAAAAGGAGCAATTTCAGGACAGGATCTCTGAAATAACCCAGAATCCTGCAGCCTGCCTCCTGGGAGTCCTACCATCTCAGCCCCCATCAGGAAGAGATGGGATTACAAAGCCACCGCTTAACTATCAAGTTTAAGAATGTGCTACAGAAGCTGTGATCCAGGGGGCAGGAAGCTGCCCTCTCCACTGCCTCAATTTCTAGCTGAGCATTAGATTTTCCTGCAGAAATGTCCCACATTTCCAAGACCTTCAAAAACCCGTGTGAGTGCACCTACGTGGCAGCACCTAATTTGTACTGAGAATTCTAGTTGCAAAATCAGTGCTTGGTTAGGAAAGAAGGTTAGATTAGGAAGGAAGGCTAATGGTGGGTATCAGAGAACCTGCAGCCAATATTGCCAGGAAAAGTTTATAACCAGGGAAAACAATAGTTATTTAGTTATTTCCATTTTGAAAAAAGAGCCAGGGCCACTCATAGTTTAAAAAGAAATGATGATGATGATGATGATAATAATAATAATGATAATAAAAAGAATAGGAAACCACCGGTCTGGCTTAGAGGTTAGTAAACTTTGTCTGTAAAAGACCAGATAGTACATTTTTTTCACCTTTGTGAGCCATGTGGTGTCTGTCACAACTACTCAGTTCTTCCATTGTAGCAGTTAAGCAAGCATAGACAATACACAAATGAATGGGTGTGACTGTGCTCCAATAAAACTTTATTTATAAGAACAGGTGATGGACTAGATTTGGTCCATGGGCTGTAATTTGCCAGCCCTTCGTCTGGAAGATTTTCCAAAGTATTTTCTTATACTAAGATTCCATAGCACTGAAAAATGTGCTGATGTGATTATTGATGCGTGCTTACCTATTGAAATTGTTTTTGTCATAGTCTCTTAGCTTGGAAATATCATTTGCAGCAATTTCATTCAAAAATGAAATAATCTGCTCTGTGTGTTATCTTTTTCAAGAAAGAAAAGAAGTTCTTAAAATGCCAAGCTACTTAACTTTAAAGTCTCTTAGAGCTTGAACAGTTCATTAATTCAGATATTTTCACAGGGATATGCGACAGATCGATGGGCACCTTGCTTATGTCTTTGCCCTGAAATGGGGAGGAGAATAAGCTAAAAGTGATATGTCTGAACCAAATCATGATCTTTTATAAAACTGTCACATTCTGTCATGACTGCCGAAGAGCCTGAAAACAGGGCTCCTTTGAGGAAAGTTCTACCTTTTCTCACCATGTCTACACCATATTCTCCTCTTGCTCCAAAATCACCAGCACACTCACCCACACATGCATACACACCTGCACACACTTACACACATGCACACGCATATGCTGCCATGTTTTGATGATCCCAGTTCAAGTGCCCTCTCTCTGAGATAGTCAACTTCATATCACCAGTGCATATGAGCTCATAATCGTATTTCTATTCCATAACGCTCAAGACTCCTAGGTTGGAACTACAGAGCATGCTTGGGCTAAAAGTAATTGATGCTCTCACTGACGTTAGCAGATCTTAGCTCACCATTTATCTAACTGATTGGGAATTTTAAAGCAAAACAAAAATCCTAAAATCAGATGTTTTGGGATCTTGGATAGACTTTGAGATTATCAGAGCCAACCCTTCCTTTCTTTGTTGAATAAGAAACTGAGGTCTTGAGAAGTGAGCTTACACAACTAGTCAGTAGAGCTCAAATCCGGAATACTTGCTCATTTGGTGATTAAATCTTCTAATAAAGAAAGTGTTCTCATACTGCAAACCACTTGAGAAATGTTTTAAAAATAGGAAGGACTAAGGGAAAAGCTCACACACATTTGTTTGCAAGACTTAACTTTATATGAATCAGTTTTCAATATAAGCTATTCACTTTTCTCTTGTAAATAGCATATCAGTATATAACTTCCCTAAGTTAAGTAGATTTCTCATGCAAACTTTTTGTAATAAGTTTACTGTTTGGGGGCGTTCATCATATGCGAACGACCGGAGTCTGTATAATAATTGCAGCCTCAAAAAATCATACTTCATACGTGAAGCCAAGGGAGAAATATAATGTCGAGAAAGATTTTTCCAGATTTGACGTGTTATATAGACAAAATACAATTCCATTTATGCAGGAAAACCATACCAATCTCTTACTTAACCTCTGGTTATGCACCACGGATGTATTTATACCTCAACTCGTACACTTCTTTCAGGATAGGGATGGAAATAACTCATGTTCTGAACATTAGGAAGGCTGATCTTAAACCCTGCTGTCTTCTCCTAAGTGAGTTTTGTCACCTCTTTGGTCTGATCATTTGAAAAAAGGATCTTGTCAGCAAAATCTGGGGACTAGTTATCTTGGTGAATAATGGGAGCATCTTGTCTCAGTGGAGGAGATTAATGCTACCTCTGTGGAATAGACTCTGATATCTCGGGGAAATTTAATACCAGAGGCCAAAGTTTCAGTAATGCACTTGAAAATTTGTATTGCCCAAACATGTGATATAAGACAGAAAAGTCATCCTTTATCACAGTATAGAAAAAGATCCAGCTTCTCAGTTATATTTAAAAATTACTAATTTTTCTAAAAGTGAGACAAGTTATGCTTGTGGTTTAATGTTTCCAGCAAGTTTGAAGATAATGTAGAATTATTAGGAAACATTTAAGCAAGGATTATTGAGAAATGAACACTAAATATATGTCCTCAGGAAAAACTGGGAGTAAAATTCTTAAAAACCTAGACAGACATGGGATTTTGGATTATTTATCTCCCTGGTGTTAAAGGGAATGACGTAACAGACATTTTTGGAGGGTTTCTTTTTTTAACTGAGTGTTCTGAAAGCAAGTATATTATCACATGACTGCTCAAAGTCCATTTGAACCCAAGAGCTCACAAATAAGTTCAGGACTCTCTACAAGATCAACTCACTTTTCCTTTACATTTATTAAACAGATGCTAAATTGTAAGAATGGAATACAGAAGTAGAACAGCAGGCAGGCTTAGCTTAAACATGTAACTTTAAAAGAACTTAGGAAATTGACTTCTGGTTGAAGAAGGCAGACTATGCGCAGGCTCTTTCTTTCTTTCTCCCACCTCCTGAAAGCATAATGATTCTAAAAATGGTTCAGTAAATCAGAAACATTGTTGAATTCATGGAAGATACAATGGAGACAGAAACTTCGTTTTACCTATACGATATAGTGGCTGAAAAGCATAGCCAAAATATCACTTTCATATGAGGTCAAAATAAGATATTTTTTTACAATTAAGGTTTTTTCAAGTATTCTTCCTATACCTTTTATGAAAATAATTACTTGAGGATATAGTCCAGCAAAACAAAAAGGGAACCAAGAAATGAGGGGCAATGTGGGTTCATAGAAACATAGGAGATAATGAGAAGTGAATTGAAAAGATTGCCAGTAAGATATCTGTGCAGCATCTACAGAAAGAAATGAGTTCACGTTAAAACAGGAAGACAGAGGCTCCGTGCTGAATGTCTTTGGAAGAAAGTAGAGTGCATTACATTAAAAAAAAGATGTTTTAAATAATCAGGCAAAGGCATACATCTCTTGCAACAACATGGAAGAATAGACAATTTAAAATTTCAGGGGGAAAAAGCCTGCATAAGAAAGTCAAGATCCACATATAAAGACAATGAAATATAGCATGATTTGAGGATCTATAGAGCATTAAAAAAGAGGTTTCACATTATTTTGATGACTTAAATTTTCTCTTTGGAAAAGTTTAGGCATAGTTACATAGGATATATGTCCTCTTTTTCTGAAGCCAATCATTCTTCAGCAAGTAAGAATTCCTTGCATTCTAGATTGTAAGCTCTTGAGGGTAAAATGGGGTTCACTGCTCTCTCCCTAATGGCTAGGCTGGCAATTGGGATATCATGGATACTCAAGAGCTATACACAGACTGACTAACTGTGGCAGGCGGTGTCGGTTGCTCATAAAATAGCTATTCCATGTCAGACCTGTTCCCACCTCAAATTATTTAGAAAAGTTGATTCAGAGCACTAATTTGTTTGTGAGGAAAATTGGACCCAAGCTAACATCTGTTGCTGATCTTCCTCTTTTTGCTTGAGGAATTGTTGTTGAGCTAACATCTGTTGCCAATCTTCCTCTTTTTGTATGTGAGATGCCACCACAGCATGGCTTGATGAGTGGGGTGTAGGTCTGCACCCAGTATCTGAACCCCAGGCTGCTGAAGTGAAACGTACAAACTTAACCGGTACACCAGGCTGGCACCAGAGCACGGCTATTTTTAAGCCACTGATTTAGCAAACTCGGGAAGCTTTCCACTTTTTCTTGTGTGAGACAATAAATCCCTTTGATTAATCCTCTTTTGAGTGTTTTTAAAATTTCAATGGCAGGTCTCCTAACCTATACAGACTTTGTTACCAGAAGTAGGAAGCTGGGAGTAACACATACTAAAATGCGGAATTTGCTGAGGAGAGAAGTGATTAAGGTACAGCACAGAGAGAGCCCTTGTTTTCCAGGCTGGGCAGTTGGTGCTTCTTAATAGGTGAAGGTGAAACATTTTATCAGACTGTGAGCTTTTGTATCTTGAACTCAGACCATTTGCTGAATGGAATTATAATGTTAAAACATGGTGGGAAAAATTAGAGTATTTCTTGAGGCTTTTAGATATGTTTAGAATAAAAAAAGACAAACATAGTCTGAAGGTAGTCTACCCTAAAAGTAGAGCAGAAAGAAAACATAGTTTTGTTAAGAGATAACTTTTGCTGTTTGTGGCTTGCAATATAAGTTAATGGAGAATACCATTAGGAAATATGGATTATCATCGGCAGAGGTAGATGGACTTACCGGAAATCTGGTTTGAATGCGAAGCCTGATGATGCTACACACACACCAGAGGGCATAAAAAAGTTTATTGCTTACATAGTTAAGATCTCTGGGGAGAGCAGGGCAGACCTCCCACACAGGTCCAAAATGGCCAGAGAGAGCAAGGAAAGGTGACGGGCTTGGACTTTTATTGTGGCTAGTGCGTGGGGCTGGAGTGAGGGAGTGTGCATGAGAAGGGGTTTGCGTTGTTTCTCATTCGTAAAGAATATGCTCATTCTTTAAAAGGGACATAGGCAATGACTTGCTCCTTCCTGATTATAAGTTGTTTCATAAGGATATGACATTTGAAGCACCTATAATCATATTGCGGCTCTGAGGGGAAAGCTATAAAAATTATAGAAATGACACGCAAAGCCTGAACGTTATTTAAGTGCAGAGTTAACTCACATAGTCCCACTCTCCCACTGTGCCAAAGGAGGGAGCACCCTGGCTTTCTTGTCAGCTTGTTCAGATGTGGGACACAAAGAGAAGAGGGAGAGGTGAGGCTTAAAAGCTGCAAGCAATAAAATATTTTTAAAAAGGAGTAATATTTCTTACTATAAAACCAATACTTTATATTCTACTTCCACATAAAATAGAATAAGCAGAGGCAGGAAAACAGTAGACTTTGCTTAAGACAAGATTGGTAAGACTGAGTACCTAAGTCTTCCCTAAGAAGTTCTCCTAAGAATTCTCTGCTTAACAACTTGGGGGAAAATCTAGCAGCATTGATCAGATTGAGGGTGGGTGGTCTCTCCCCTTCTAAGTCTTTTGCTGGACTCCAACTTGAGGAAGGATCATAAAGAAAGGTCAGAAGATAGAAGACAGGAATTCTCAAAGACCATGTCTAGACAAGAGTCGTACTATTGATTAATAGCTAATGGAATTGCCTAGAAACAGATACACTGGAAGCCTACTTAGTTATTAAGGGAAGCGTATTGCCAAAGAAAATTCAAACATAGTGACATCAGCTGTGATTGTTGGGCTTTTAAGGAAACATTAAGGCCCTTGAACTTACCTGAGAAGAAGTAGGATGCTAAACCTCTGTAGTTTCTAGAACTCTCTAATGACCATTTGAACTGTGGCTCTAGAGTATGATTATCAAACATTATTTTCCAAGAGGGAATAATCAGGAATATGAAGCAGGGGAAGTCCTTCCAGAGCGCAGAGTTAGCAAGCCTCCAGTAATTATTTTGTGTGCTTTACCGTTCTCTCCTTCTTCAAATGGGGTATTTAAAAACTGAAGTTATCTTGTTCCTTATCCACCATTACATGTTGAGTATATTTGGGGTGAATATCTTGTCTTTTGGACACAAGTTCTTGGACCATAAACCCTATTTATACGGTTTGCGCTTCTTGGACAAGAAACCATATTTAGTTATGATAGAGATAACAGTACAATTCTAAAGATCCTGAACTTAGAGATTAATATAGTAACTGATGAGATGGGTTTTCTCCTTTGAGGAGCGGCTAAGTACATTCTATGGAGGATTGGGCATTTTTGAAAGTCCTTATAAGGGACAAAGTATTTGTAAGGATGTCAAGTAACAAAGATAAAATAGTATTTGCTACCTACTCAACAAGTATTCCCTCCTTATTCCTTCCAACAATACCCAAATTATGCCCAGGTGTTACTCTGCATTACGTGGGCTTCACAACTCAGAAAATGAATAGTAATTAGTTTAAACCAATCATAAAAACTCTCTTCTCTTTCCAAGTGTTTAGTTTAAGCATTGGCGTGCATTGCAATATGATACAATCCTGGCCAATGAGATAAAAGAGAAAATCTTCGTAGGAGAATTTCTATCAAAAAATATGCTCATTCTTTAAAAAGGACATAGGCAATGACTTGCTCCTTCCTGATTATAAGTTGTTTCATAAGGATATGACACTTGAAGCACCTATAATCATATTGCTGCTCTTAGGGGAAAGCTATAAAAATTATAGAAATGACACGCAAAGCCTGAACATTATTTAAGTGCAGAGTTAACTCACATAGTCCACTTATTATGTGAGGCAATATGTCCTTCACTGTTTAGGAGACTTTTGGCTAGATATTCTGTTACTTGCATCCAAAGGCAATCTAATGGAAACGTTAATATTATCATGATATTGCAAATAATGTTTGTTGCTTTCAGTATTTAGAATCAACATAAAGAAAGAGCATGGAATGCTTGATAGTTATACAACACAATGTAACTATCATAAATCTTGACAATGTTTTCCCAGAGTTGACAAATCAAGAAAGAGATACTTCAGTGTATTATTTTCAGGCAGTTTTAAACCTACACCAGAGGAGTCCTTTTGTGTTTCTTCTTGCTCTCCCTTATGGCTCTGCCATCACCATAAGGACATGTGTGAGCTAGCCTGTTGAAGGATTAAAGACATATGGAGCAGAGACATCATCTGAGACCAGACTAGATCAGCCAACACAAGCTGTGCACCACCCCCCACCAACATGTGTGAACAAGCACAGCCAAGAACAGCAGAACCACCTCAAGAATTACCCCAGAAGCTTCAACAATAAACACCAATCTTGTGTGCCACTGGGGTATTGCAGTTGGTAGTTATGTATCATTATTGTGGCAATAAATAACTAATACAGGCAGCTCCCATATATTGTGATTCTCCTCCTTTCAGGCACATGGTAAGATTGTCTTTCCTTCATCTGTTGAAGTTAACCATGGCCATGTGACTTGCTTTAATAAGTGGAGTGTAGGCAGAAGTAATATGTATCTCTTCTGCGTGAAGGTATTTAATTACTTATGTAGGATAAGGCAGCTCATCTTTCCTCTGAGTGATAATGGTACAAATACATGGTAAAATGGAGCTACCATTAGCTTGGGTTCCTGAGTGACTACAAATAAGCAGGAACTACCCTGTCGACCTGTGTAGATAGTTAGCATGAGCGAGAAGTGAATTTTTGTTGTGTTAAGGTACTGAGCTTGGAGGTTTGTTTATTGTCACGGTATAATGTAGCCTATGCTGATGACACAGGTTGTCCTAGTAGACTTCATTGAAAAGATAATATTTGACCTTGGACTTGAAGGCAAAGGGATTATCTGTGTGATATCTAGAAGAAAAATATTCCAGGCAGAGAGAATAGCCGGTGCAAAGGCCCAAAGCAGGAGTGTGACTGATGTGTTCCAGAAGACTTGTGTGTAGAGTATGGTGAGAGAAAGCGTAGTAGGAGCAAAGGTTAGGGATGAGAAGGGAGGCTGCAGGCCAGGTACAACCGTGCAGTCCATTCCAAAGACTTTGGCCCATAATCTCAGTGAAATATGGAGAACTTGCAGGAGTTTGAGCAAATAATGGCATTTGTCTGATGTAGGTTTTTTACAGTATAGAGAATGGACTGCCAGGATAAAAGCAAGGAGAGCAGTTAAAGGCTGTAGTCCAGCAAAGAGACAATAACAGTGGCTGGGACCAGGTAGATATTGTGGAAGTGATAAGAAGTGCTTGGGTTCCATATATATTTTGAAGGTAGAGTCTACAGGATTTTCTTGATGGATTGGATGGATGTGAGAGAAAACACAAGTAAAGGATGACTCCAAGGTCAATGCAAAGGAAATATAGAAGCAGATAATGACAATTTTAAAAGGCAGGAAGGAAAGTTTGCGTCTTTTGATGTAAACAAAGAAAAGCCATTTTTGGTTTGTGAATAGCAAGATTTGGAGATTGTGAAGTGAGGAAAAGGATGTGGTGAAATTAAAGTTAATTTTGCGGTGATGAAAAGCATTGTCCCCACCCTCCAGACGGTTCAGGAAGAGGTCTAGTTCATCCTTTCTTTAAGCAGATGATGCAAAGATCTCTTGGAAGTGAGTGAAAAAAGTGACGACACAGACCGCAGTGGGGCTTCCTTCTTCTCTTTGGCTTCACGCTGCTTTCGCTTAGATGATGTTTCAATGGCAAGCAGCGGAACAGAAGGATACGCAAATTCACTGTTTTATACTGGAGTAAGCTTGAAATGAATTGGCTATGCTTAGCAATAAAGAAATAAAACTACCTAATCCATTGATTAAAAAATAAGTGCTTTGACCTTATCAGAGGAGTGATAATAACAATCCCTTACCTCTGTGAGGTACTATATAGTAAAACTGAAGATTTCAAGACACTGAGGTATATATTTATAGTCCAAATGATATTTTGTTCTAGGTAGGCATTCTAACCTAAGTCTTTCATGAAAGAATAACACCAATGATAACAAAACAATATTAAAAAGAATATAAAAATGAAGCTAATGCTTGTTTTGAGAGACATAAAATATCCTTGCCCATTCCTGGCCTTCTGTCTTGCTCCTTAAAGAGAGAGCACTTTGAATTAACAAATAACTTGTCTTATTTATATTCCAAGTGTGAGAACTGGTAAGTTCACTTAGGAAATAAAATCCAAACGTCTTAGGTGGCCTCAAAACTCTTATGGTCTGGCTTCTGTCACCTCTCCAATGTCATCTCACTCCACTTCCTCCTCACTCACAGGACTTCAAACACACAGCCCTTCTCCTAATGCCTTCATCATGCCAATTCTTGTGCACATTGGAACCTTCACACATGCTGTTTCCTCTCCCTGCACTGCTCCTTCCAAGGTTTTCATGTGGCCAAGTCCTTTTGTAACGGTCAGATTCCAGGCTAAAATCAGAATTCACACCAGATGGAGATTTTTAGAGGTGAGGGCTGGGTTAGGAACAAACATTAAAGGTGAGGCACTCAGCGACTAGCAACAGTGGGAAGCCATTATCACACCAAGGGCTGAAGGAAAAAGAGGAGGAGGTGGTACTGTCTGAACTTAGTGTAAACTAGCCCATGAGGAAGGAGTCTTCCAGAGGGAGTTGTAGCTATGGAAGGAAGCAGCTGTCACCACAGATGTGACATCAGAGCATGGAGAGAGGGCAAGGTGATAACTTGATGTCTCTATCCTTAAGCTCCTCAATCTGTACAGCCAGTGTCTCACTTTGGCAGAACTCAACAGGAAACCTGAGGGCAAGGGAGCATAGGTGTTGCAATCGTCAGTGACCCAGCCTCCCTGAGCGTGAACAGGGTTGAGAAAGACAGAGAATGGTTGAGAGGGTATGTGGGTGTGGGTGGGGGAAATGGAGATTAATCAGTACACCATTCTTTAGTTTTCTGTTTAACTGTCACCTCCTCACAGAGGCCTTTCTTCACCATGCTGTCTATGGTTTTGACTAGGTCCCTTGTAGTAGCTTGGACCCCTTTCTTTACCATCTGGAACTACAGCCGTATATGATTATTTGTTTGTTCAAATGCTTTCTCTTCCTAATAGATGGTAAAGAGTCATCAAGGCAGGCATCTGCTCTTTGTTCTGGATAACTGGTGCCTGGTACAAGCGCTTGGCACATAGCAGATACTGAGATATCTGTGGAAAGAAAGAAGGAAGGAAGGGAAATATTCTCTTTAAAAAGATAAAGCTGTGTGTGTTCATGTGTGTAATTTCAAAATCCCCAGCTATCACATTAAAAACAAAACAGAAATGGTTAGAACACATTTAAAACAGAAAAATGTAACAACTGAGTTGGGGAGAGATGATAAAATAGAAATTGTTGATTATTTACTTAGTACCGAACAGTTTTTGATGTTATTCTACCTAATCCCTGTGACAGTCCTGCAAGGCAGGGACCGTTATTCCCATTTTTATGTAAGGAAACTGAGTTTCAGAGGTGTTAAGTGGTTTATTGGTATTTCTCAGGTCAAAAGTGGTGTTTAAACCCGGTTCACGTAGACTGAAAGTTGGAGCTCCTTTCATTAACTCTTGGGTATTCTGTGGAAAACATTCAGAGTACTAGGTAACTTCTTCCTTCTCAGAAGACTCAGCATCATGTCTTTCAGGCTTTTATCTAAAAAAAAAAAACATAACACTTATCTATCTCTCTCTATTTAAATGTGGCTTTTGTGAAAGATCATTTAGCAAGAGGCTTGGTTTACAGGAGAAAAAAACCCCAGTCATGCTATAAAGATGTTCATCCTTGACAACAAAAGTAGGTGAGTAATAGATTGGATGTTAATTGAAGCAGATGCCTATGAGAATAATTTGAATAATCTGTGGGCAACAAAACAAAGTGAGTACTCTTTCCCTTCCTCAAGTATCACCCACTGAATACAGTCTCTTCCAGCTGCAAGAGGAGCAAAAACCCCACAATGGAACCTCTTTGTCCAAAAAGAGAGACCTTCAAACCAACAAGCTATTCAAAGTTCTGAACTCTTAAAATAAGACTTTCTGAACTTGTAAAGAAAACGAAGTACAAAATAATTACCTCACTTGATTGTCATTAAATTTTTACAGCATGCATCAAATATCCATGGCATTCAGTGGGTTAGGAGCCATTAGTGAAGACACGTCCAGTGTGAAAGCAGGGTGAAAAATGCAACTTATCTATATATGTGGAATGACTTGAAGTAATAACTTGCTTAAGTAGCACACTAACATGAATTCAAAAGAGAGGAATATGTTTGAGCATTAAATTTCCCTATAATCCTTTCCATTTCATTCTAAATCATTCCCTATTATATTACATTAATTAATAACAGTTTCATTCTGTTTCTGCTCTTTTGAAATATTAGGATAGTCTAATTTTGACATCAGAGAATTTTCTCAATTTTTATCTTGTGTTTTAAGCTTAAAATAACTTTCTATTTCTCCTTGTTAACACGTTGAGACTAAGTGTTGGACCATTGCCTTTCATTGAAAACTCATGAAGTGTTAAGTACCAATGTTTGGGAAAATTATACTGATTTGATTTATTAACTGATGCTAATGAGCTAATTTGAGCTCCAAAAAATTCTGCCTTTACCTAACTTAAAACACCTGGCTTTTTATACTAGCTCAAATTGGAGTTATTAACTAGTGAGTTACTTATCTATTTCTAAATAACTGAATATTTGAAATAAGATAGTCTCAATAGTAAGTCTTGTGCCATATCAGACTATGCCTTTCAGCTCTATCCTTTGTTATTTATCATTGCATTTGGTTATAGTTCTCCACAAATAAGTAGGAAATCTTAAGAACAGGTTCTGCTTCTGGTAAAGCTGGAGCAGATTGTGTTTTCTGAAGATAGTTGCACCAATATACAAGTACTCTTTTCCCCCCATCTGAGAACTGAGACTGTGTCTGCCTACCCTGAATTTGGATGGAGCCTTATGACTGTGACAGAACCAATGTGACAGAAGTGATGTTATTTGGCTTCTGAGTCTAGGTCATAATAGAGATACAGCTTCTGCTTCACTCTCTCTTAGATGCTTGCCCTCGAAACCCAGCCACTTTACGGTGAGGAAGGCCAAACTAGGCCATGTGGAGAGACCACATGAAGAGGCCCACGTGTAGAGGAACTGAGGCCCCCAACCACAGCCAGCATCAATCGTCAGACACGTGAGTGAACAAGCCTACAGTTGATTCCACTAGCCTCTGAGCTGCCCTGGCACTATGCTAAATGGGGTAGAGATGAGCTGTTCTCACTGAGCTCTGGTCAGGAGGCAAATTCATGAGCAAAGTGAACATTACTCTTTGTGTGTGACGAAGATTGGCCCTGAGCTAACATCTGTGCCAATCTTCCTCTATTTTATGTGGGATGCCACCACAGTGTGGATTGGCTAGCGGTGCGAGGTCCACACCTGGAATCTGAACCCACAAAACTTGGGCCCCTGGAGCAGAGCATGTGAACTTAACCACTCCGCTACGTGGCCAGCCCCATATTAGGATTGTTTTAAGCTAAATTTTGTTGTGATTTGTTGCACAGCCATACTAACTGTTGCAATAGTATTACCCATTGGTTACTGGAAAAGTTCTTCATATTGGACAAAGACCAATTCACTTTTCTTCTAAATATAATGATAACTACGTATTTAACATCTGTTGCTTTCCAATCTCCCATTAGAATTTTTAAGCAGATGGGAATTTCTGTTTGGGATCAGCATCGTGACATGATCCAGTTCTGCATTGCTTTCTGACAGTGATAAGGAGACAGTTTGCCAGAAAGAGTAAGATTTTTCTCTTTTCAAACAACTTCAAATATTTGGTCTAAAACATTTTAATTTCCCTGCCAACTTCTTTTATTTTTAAGACTTTATTATTTTTAGAGGAGTTTTAAGTTCACAGCAAAACTGAGAGGAAATTGGAGAGAATAACCACATACCCTCTTCCCACACATGCACAGCTTCCCCAGTTACCAACGTCCCTCACCAGAGTGGTACATTTGTTACAAACAATGAACCTAGGCTGACACATCATAACCCCCAATGCCCATAGTTTACCTTAGGCTTCACGCTTGGTGTTGTACATTCTATGGGTTTGGACAAATGTTTAATAATGTGTGTCCATCATTATAGTGTCATACAGAATATTTTCCCTGCCCTAAAAGGCCTTTGTGCTCTGCCCATTCATCCCTCTCCCCACCCCCAAGCTCTAGCAACCACTGATTTTTTCACTATTTTCACAGTTTTGCCTTTTCCAGAATGTCATATAGTTGGACTCACACAGTATGTAGTCTTTTTGGATTAGCTTCTTTCACTTAGTAATGTGCATTTAAGGTTCCTCCTTGCCTTTTGATGACTAGATAGCTCATTTCTTTTTAGCGCTAAATAATATTCCAATAATATTCCAACATATCCAATATCTGAATGTGCCAGTTTATTTATCCATTCACCTACTGAAGGACATGTTGGTTGCTTCCAAATTTTGGCAATTATGAATAAAGCTGGTATGAACATCTGTGTGCAGGTTTTTGTGTAGACATAGTTTTCAACTCCTTTGGGTAAATACCAAGAATTGCAATTGCTGGATCACATGGTAAGACTGTGTTTAGTTTTGTAAGAAACTACCAGACTGTCTTCTAAAGTGGCTGTACCATTTTACATTTATACCAGCAATGAATGAGAGTTCCTGTTGCTCTACAGCCTTGCCAGCATTTAATGTTGTCAGTGTTCCAGATTTTGGCCATTCTAATAAGTGTGCAGGGATATCTCAATGTTGTTTTAATTTGCATTTCCCTGATGACTTTTGATGTGGAACATCTTTTCATATGCTTATTTGCCATCTGTTATATCTTCTTTGATGAGGTGTCTGTTAAGATCTTTGACTCATTATTTAACTGAGTTGTTTGTTTTCTTATGATTGAGTTTTAAGAGTTGTTTGTATATTTTAGATAACAGTCCTTTAACAGATGTATCTTTTGCAAATATTTTCTCCCAGTCTGTGATTTTTCTCCTCATTCTCTTGACATCGTCTTTCAAAGAGCAGAAGTTTTAATTTTAATGAAGTTGTGCTTATCAATTCTTTTTTGCATGGATCATGTCTTTGGTGTCATATCTAAAAAGTTATCGCCATACTCAAGATCATTTAGATTTTCCCTTAAATTATCCTTTAAGAGTTTTATTGTTTTGCATTTTATATTTAGGTCTGTGACTTCACTTAGAGTTAATTTTTGTGAAAGATGGAAGGTTTGTGTCTAGATGCATTCTTTTGCATGTGAATGTCCAACTGTTTCAGCACCATTTATTGAAGAGACTATCTTTGCTCCATTGTGTTGCCTTTGCTTTTTTGTCAAAGATTGGTAGACTATATTTACATAGGTCTGTTTCTGGGCTCTCTATTCTGTTCCACTGATTCATTTGTCAATTATTTTGCTAATACCAATACTTGATAACTACAGCTTTATAGTAAGTCTTGAAGGCATGAGTGTCAGTCTTCCAACTTTCTCCTTCTCCTTCAGTATTGCCTTGGTCTCTCTTGGTCTTTTGCCTCTCCACATAAACTTTTGAAGAAGTTTGCCAATCTCCATATAATAACTTGCTGGGATTTTGATTGGGGTTGCATTCAATGTACAAGTTGAGGAGAACTGATATCTTAACAATATTGAGCCTTTCTAGCCATAAATACAAAATATCTCTCTATTTGTTTAGTTCTGCTTTGATTTTGCTCATCAGAGGATCGTAGTTTTACTATATAGATCTTGTATGTACTTTGTTAGATTTATACCTTCATTTTTGGGAGTGCTAATATAAATGACACTGTGTTTTTAAATTCAAATTCCACTTGTTCATTGCTGGTATATAGGAAAGCAATTTACTTTTGTATATTAACCTTGTGTCTTGCAAACTTGCTATAATTGCTTATCAGTTCCAGGAGTTTTTTTTGTCAATTCTTATAGGTTTTCTATCTAGATGATCATGTTATCTGTGAACAAAGACATTTTCAGTTTTATTTCTTCCTTTCCAATCTGTGTATTTTTTCTTTCCTTTCTTGTCTGATTGCATTAGCTAAGACTTCTAGTACGATTTTGATAGAAGAAATGAGAGGCGACATTGTACCTGATCCTAGTGGAAAAGCTTTGAATTTTTCACCATTATGTATAATGTTGGCTCTAGGTTTTTTGTAGGTATTCTTTATCAAGTTGAGGAAGTTGGCCTCTATTTCTGATTTACTGAGAGATTTTATCATGAGTAAGTCTTGGAGTTTGTCAAATGCTTTTTCTGCATCTATTGATGTCATCATCTAATTTTTCTTTTTTTAGTTTACTGAAGTGATGGATTATTTTACTGATTTTCAAATGTTGAAACGGGCTTGCATTCCTGGGATAAATCCCACTTGGTCATGGTGTGTAATTCTTTTTATACATTGTTAGATTTGATTTGCTAATATTTTGTTGAGGATTTTTGCTTCTATGTGCTTCTAAGTTCCTGAGAGATATTGGTCTGTAGTTTTCTTTTCTCACAATTTCTTTGTCTGGTTTTGGTATTAGGGTAATGCTGGCCTCATAGAATAAGTTAGGAAGAAATTCTCCTTCTGTCATCTGAAGGAGATTGTAGAGAATTGCGATAATTTCTTTCTTAAGTGTTTGGGAGAATTCACCAGCAAATCCATCCAGACCTGGTGTTTTCCATTTTGAAAGGTTATTAATTATTGATTCAATTTCTTTAACAGACATAAGCCTATTTAGATTGCCTATTTCTTCTTGTGTGAGTTTTATCAAATTATGTCTTTCAAGGAATAGTTCTGTTTCATCTAGATTATCAACTTTGGGGGCATAGAGTTATTCATAGTATTCCTTTATTATTCTTTTAATATCCATAGGCTCTACAGTAATGTCCTCTCTTTTATTTATGACTTTAGTAATTTGTATTCTCTCTTTTTGTTTTCCTTAGTTAGTCTGGCCAGAGGCTCATTAGTTTTCTTTATCTTTTCAAAGAATCAGATTTTGGTTTTGTTGATATTCTTTATTGATTTCTTATTTTCAATTTCATTGATTTCTGCTCTAATTTTTATTATCTCTTTTATTCTACTTGCTTGGATTTAATTTGCTCTCCTTTTCTATTTTCCTAAAGTGAAAACTTAGACGATTGACTTTAGATCTTTCTTCTTCCAACTTTTTAGTAATAAATGTATACTAAACTTAAAAAAATTATTTATGCTCTCATTCTGATTCACTTCTTAGATTAAAAAATTTCAAAAGAACAAATTCAAGCCGTAAGTGGTATGTACTGATTTTAATGTTTGAGATTTAGTTAACTAGTTCACATTGACCTTATCCAGATTGGTCTCAATTTTGGACACTTACTGCCTTGTCCATTTGCATTTGCCATTTCTAAGAGCCCAATTTGCTAATTGGTCCTCAGAGAGCGTTGTATAATTATCTTAGTCAAATTAGGCATTATCTCTGAACTCTTCTAGCTCTGTCAGGTTTTTAAGATCTGATGACTAGAATTTTATACTTTTCAATTCCCATTCAATTACTTAAGAAATATTTATTTAGTGCCAACTATGTTTCAAGCGCAATATAGGAATATAGCAGTCAACAAAAAGCAAACAAGATCTCTGGCCTTATAAAACTGACCATCCAGTTGGGGGAAAACATGTATAAATATTTAATTTCAAACTGTGATAAGAGCTATGAACAAAAAGCACAGACTGCTGTGAGGCTATGTAACAGGCGGATTTTTTTCTTATTGCCAGTTTATTCAACAGGCTGAACTAAGTCAAGTGCAACTGGAGAATAAGTTTTTCCTTTCTCACCACTGTCCCTTTAAACCTACTCTGTTGAATTGTTCTTCCTTGACCCTGGTTAAAAGTTTGAGCAGACTCCAGAGGTTTTCTGGTCATTTTCAGATACTAAATAGTCAGAGTAGTCTAATATCACAATTGTAATTTCTCATCTATTATAACCTGACTTAAAATATGGAGAGACAGTATTTTCCTAGGGTCCTGTCTGTACTTTTGGATCAGTATGAGTCTCTCATTGGGAAGCCACAATCCTGGGGCACTGGGATCATTTGTAGTAAAGGTTGTAAGTTTTGGCCAATAGTTGCATGAATTCACTACTAACTTTGTTCAAAATTTTCTTGGAATAATACCTCCTGAGTCAGTGGGGAGGTTTTGGAGTGAACAGGTGTAGGTTCAGATGCTGACTTTACCACATATTGTAGGCCGTCAATAACGATAGCTATTATTATAGCTGTTATTATTTTTTTCTACACTAAATACATAAAGTCTAGAACATTCTGTGTAATAATCATAATTTGAGTTATGAATATGAATTTTTCTAACTCAAATGTTAATCTGGGAGTGGACACTATGCTAAAGTCTTCCTTAGCAATTAATTAGCTTATTAGTGCTTTCACATGTTCCCAGGCTAATAATCTTGGACTAGCCTTTGGACCGGCACAAATAAATAATAACTGTAATACCATCTGTAGTGAGGGCTCACCCAGTTGGAATTAAACCCTGTAAGGAAAGCTACCCACCTGGGTATATCGCCTGGATACGGAATCCATCTTTGCCAGATATTTGCCAAACAAGATCATCTGCAGGGATTAAAGTTTTATGGAAACAACGTAAAGAGTGATCATTAAAAAGAATTTACCTTATAAAGTGTATGTTTAATGTATTCTAGCATATAATTAACTTTGGAGTAATTTATATAATGAAACAGAACATGACAGTGTTCTGTTATTAAGTTTTTATTTTCCATTCCTACATGTTGGAACCTATATGTGTTTAAAAGATTTTTCTCCTCTCTATTTTTTTGGACTTCTCTTCTTGAGTCAACCAGGTTCTAGCAGCCCTTGTCTGGTAATGCGTTGCAATTTTTCCAAGACTGACATAGTCACATAGGAATTTTTTTCAATAGAATTCTTGAATAAGAATTTTTTACCCAAGACTACATGTAAGGATGTTTGCATCTTCCAAGATGCTCTACAAGCAGCCCCCACTGGTCACTTATCAATCCACCCAGGAATGTTGCAGCCTTGTTATCCACCCTGAGTGGCTTTTTGGGATTAGTCTTCTGCCCTCTTTATGGCCTGTCTAAGCTGTGATGAAACGATGAGGGCTCTTATCTCCTTTCCAGTATGAAAAATATTTCTATGATTGAGCTTCCAAACTGAAAATAGGTTCCCTTTTGAGCAGAAGCATAATTGTCATTATGCCTTGTGGTTAATTCTGTTGAGTCTGCCTAGGCTGCTCAGCTCATTTATACCCACTGTAACATGAATTGCATTTTAAGGTTTAGTGTGTCCCAGAAAATATCTCAAGAGAATTATTTAAAAATAATTCCACGGTGAAGTAGATTGGGTAGCACTGCATAGTATATGTCTCCTTTGGAAATTCTTACTGCATGTTAGGGATTTACGGGCTCTGGAAAGTCCCACAGTAAAGACACTTGGCTTAACCTAAAATTTTCCCAACTTAATTTGAACTGACAATTTGATTTATTTTTTTCTTTATGTAAAGTATCTGTTAACCTCTTCAGGTTATGTTAGTAATGTAATGGGACACATTAGTAATGCTAGAGTAGGCTTTTAAGGTAAAAAAGAATTCCCTCCAAGACTCTCATCTAAACATCACAACATTCCTGAAATGTATTCAGAGACAAGACTAATTTTATGGAAGAGGAAGCCATTATTCTAGTAGTTAAGTAAAAACAGAGACAGCTTTCATGTCGCTAGCATCCAGATAACGTCTACAGGCTGAAAGAAATGCTGACATGACATCATATTTGTAAGAAACATGAATTTGGTTTGATCAAAATGGAAAACACAATCTGTGTGCATATGTGTGTGTGCGTGTGTATGTGTGTGCATATGCTTATTTCTGGGTGTGTAGGCTTGAGCTGGTCCCAAGTAAGATTCTGAAAAGATGGGGATGGTTGAACTCAATGCATGATCTGTTGGTACAGCTGAGTCCACAAGTCCAGCACTACTCCAGATGTCCCCCAGAGCCTCCAACGTGACCTAAGTCATCATTTTTTGTGGCCTGAGAAATAGGAGGTCTACTGGTTTGAGCACAAGCCTAGAAACACAGACTCTTTTGGTACTAATCCAGTACTTATAGTACTCAAGAAAAGTTAAGTATAGAACCCATCTCAGTAATTAGGATGTCAATCAGAGAAAACAAGCCATTACCTTCTTTCTATTTCATTTTCCTTTGATGCATGAGAACTATGGTGCCACAAAACCTGCATCCCTTACATAGGCAGTCTCAGTTGTTGGATGAAAACTTACCAGACATCTATGGCAGAATTTCTGTTTGTGAAAAGTAACCACCAAAGGGGCATGTGGTCTTAAAGGTTTTTCCATGTCAGTCAGCAACCAAAGTGCCTGACTTCCTGTTGTAGCTTATTAATAGGCCAAAATCTCGTTAAGTTGGAAATTTCCTCTATGCAGTCTTTCTAGAGCTTCTGCTGATGGAACTTTAGCAATGCAACTGTTTTTATGACTTTAAGTGATCTTTTATCACAGCTTCATTGATTTCACAGCCAAAAGCTGTTCAGAATGGAGCTATTTTACCCAAACTCAAGTCTAACGAATATGCTTACGAACCTATTATACAGAAATTTTAGTAGGGAAAAATGTGTTTTCATTATTTATAAACTTAGTTGAATGATTCACAGAAACTGAAGACTAAAGATTTTTGTGGCACTTCTTTTTCTTCACTAGATGATACATACATTTATAGATATGAGGATTTGGTTTAGAATCCAACTGAACCTCACAAAACATCGGGTTAAATCCTGACTGACTGTGACACTTGCGTCTAGTTATCTAATGTGGAGAAATGGAGGGTATCGTTAGGTAGCCCAGGGTACCCTTGTGTCAAAGTGATTGGGCAAATAAGAGGACCCGACTGAGATGTTTCAAAGGGATTGTGTTTTGATTAGGATGCTAACACTAAAATGGATCTGAGGCTCAGAGACAAACAATTAGCTCCTGAGCTCTGCTGCCTGGCCACTACCTTCCCATTCCACTCACTGTTGTGATTATTCAACAAATCTCTGCCTTCTTTCCACTTCAAGACTGATCTCTAGGTTCATATAATTAGGTTTAAAATGTGCTCTAAGTGTTTGTTGTTGTGCGGAAAGAGAGTCTTCCACACCAGAGGAAACTGACTTATCTAAAGTCAAAGAGTTACTAGGCAGCAGAGCTAAAATAAAATCTTTTAATTCTCGGTTTAGTGTTTTTCCAACTCTGCCATCCTTCCTTTCTGTGCTGATGAAACACAGTGAGGAAAGTGAGGGATAAAGATGGGGGTGAGGAAAGGTGTGTATAGCGGAAGAAGTCTTGCTGTGTAGCTTGTAAACACGTGGAGGATGAAGAATTGCGGGAACTGTGCATGACCTCTGGACTGCAACAACAAAGACATGAGATGGTAGCAGGACATTAAGTTGCTCACATTAAGTAGACATCCAAATTAAACGTTATGGTCTATATTTCCTTACCCTCGAAACCGTAACTGAAAGAGCTCTGAAAATGGAAACATTTTTATTGGCTTGAAGAAAAATCATTTGATAATATCTGACCCTAACTCACATTAAAAAGCATAATTGTAGTCATAATTTTCCCCTTTGTGTGAATATTCATGCTTTTGCGTTAGTAGTATTAACATGTTTGATTTGGGGGTGCTGGCTCAGATCCCCTAAGGGTGTTCCATAAGCACCCTATTAGCTTTCTAAAATTTGAAAAATTCTCATTTTGAAATACAACTGGTCCCAAGGGTTTTGAATAAAGGATTAAGAGCCAATGTTTTATATATTAATTGTTTTCGTAAAAAAAAAACTACACATACTCATTATAACCAGTCAAGCAATATAGAAAAATAGAAGGAAGAAAGTTAAAAAATTATTCCAAATCTTACCACCCAGAAATAGTCACTGTACATCTAATGAACATTATCTGTGTTATTCTTTTATGCATTTACGCAGATAGCAAGATGATTAGGTGTAATTTTCTAAAATAAGTCATACTACAGAGTACAAGAAAATATTTCTCCATCATAAGAGCTATTAGTTTCTAAAATATTTCTCCAAGTTTAAAGAAAGATAACGAAAAACAGCATGATATTAGAGTAATGATAAGAGCATGTATTCAGTGACATGTTTCAGTTTTAGGCCGTACCCATTGACTTCCCACTATAAATATGAGAAATTGCCCCTTCTACTTATCCTACTTTCCTTTCTCTCAACTTCTTAATTTTTACATATACATTCTGTTTCTTCCTCATAATTCCCTCAGTTCTAAAAAATTTGATAAATGAATGCTATGTTGACTGCTAGGCCTTTTACTACAACTTCTTCATATCTGATTTTTTATTTTTAATTTTGATTTATTCTTGTTTGAATGGATATTGTCCAGTATTTTTCTCAAGTGACGTTCATGGTGTACGATTTCTATCATGTTTGAGAGTGTCTGTCTGATACTTTTATACTTGACTCAAAGGATGACTTGGCTGCGTATAAAATTTTGGGGTTTCACTTCAAAGATTTGTAACAAAGTTCTGGACATTAAATATAATTATGGAGAATTTTAAAGGCAATGTGATTTAAAATTTTTTTAAATAATTTGAGTTTTTCACAGAGATTGCCATGGGATCCTTTCTTTATTCTTGAAATTCACTAACTTTTCAAAGTCTCAAGACTTTCTTTTAAGAATGTTTTGCAATTATATATAGAATGTATGTATTATTTGTTCTGTTATTATTTTTAGAGACATCAGTTAGAAAGACAATGTTTGAACTCCTTTGTCTCCAATACCTATAATCTTATTTCTAATCACTTTTATTAGTTTTTATATTATCTTGTGTTATTTTCTTTTGTTTGCCAACCATATTGCTGACTGTTTTCACCCATGTCTATTCTACTAGTTGCTTCTTTTATGGTTTTCAGGCCTATGGCAGTTTTTCTTTTCTCTTCTATTTCTTTCCTGAGTTCTGCCAGCTTACTTTTCATCTTTTGTTGTTTTATCATCCCTTCCTTGAATTCTTAAAACTTTTCCTTGAACTATCTCTTAAAAAAAAAAATAGTGTCAAATTCTTTTTAAACAAATAATTTGTCCAAAATTCATGCATTCGTTACCTTGACAAACTCCAGGCTATTCCCAGGGCAGCCATCTGTCCTTGCTGTACAGTCTCTTACCTTTTAAACTTTACTAGATTAGCCTAGCAGTTGTACTTGTCCCCCACCAGCTCCTGGGGACACATGACAAGTTGTCTCAATGATCACCTTGAAGTACCTTTCATTTGGCTTGAGATGAGAGAAGCAGACCCCTCTGCTCCACCATGGCAGAGTGGGGATAAAGATATGAATGTGCAGATTGGGGAGAGAAAAACACCACAGACGTCCATCCCCTTCTTTCAGAGGCATTCTGCCTTTCACTTTCACTTCAACCCACTTATCCCTCTGAGGTGAGTGTGGGGTGAATACAGGCAAATATAATGTTCAGCCACATTCTTTGGAAATTCCGTCCTGGTCATCTAGCGCCTTACTTTGGGAATATCAGGGGACTTGGCAGTTTGAGGCCTCTGTTAAAACTGAGTCACTAAGTTTTCCATTTTGATATTATGTTACACTTACTTTTCAAAGAATCTCTTTCATGCCCTGGGTGTGAAAAAGGTTGTGTCAACTCTCAACATCCTTCGTAGTTTTGGTGCAAATTTCATTTCATTTGGCAAATATTCGTTATGGTTTGCGGTTTGATGTTGTAACCATTTTTTGTTTCAAGGAAACGGTAGTTTGACTATTTTTCATCCTTTTCGTTGTTTTTGTTGGGTTTCAAGGCAAGAGAAAGTAAAAAATGCTTCATCATTTTAAACCAGAAAGCTATAAGTATATTTCATAGTAGTCTTCTTGCATACGTCCCCTGAGGCGTCTCAACGGGAGAAAATCCTAGTGTTGCATTAAAATATGATCAATGACACTGTTTTGTAAATGAAGTTCTTCTTGTTTCAGGCCATTGCACTATGGGTGGCTTACTTAATACTCCTCTTCAGTACTCCATGTGTCCTATACTCCAGATGGCTTCCAGTGGTGGCAGAGGGGTAAAAGAGATCTATACACTAAATAAAAGCAGAATGATTTGGTATATAACTTTGTACTTGTCGTTTCTTGATAATTATTTAAATACTCATTTAAATAATCTATTTAAGTCTGTTTTTTGTTAAATCTGTAATTCTCGTTTCTATCTGGGGCCCATGCAACAGTATAATTTACCTTCTACTTATTCTCCTTTAGGATTTAGTAAATAGTTTAAATATTGTATGACTGGATTAGGTACAGGGATGTTTTGATAAAATCTCCCCAAAACTGAACTCCAAGCATTGTCCC
The DNA here is from genome assembly GCF_021613505.1 of Equus quagga. Classification (NCBI taxonomy): domain Eukaryota; kingdom Metazoa; phylum Chordata; class Mammalia; order Perissodactyla; family Equidae; genus Equus; species Equus quagga. The sequence continues at coordinate 54,811,924 of NC_060272.1, forward strand.
TAAACCTCATTCTTTCAGTTGCACTACCCTAGAATTTTGGTCTATTCTTTACTTTTTCTTTGACTACACTCATCGATCCATTAGCAGTTTCTGTTGGTTCTATCTTCATGAGTATATGAGTTTCCATAACAAAGTACTACCAATTGGATGGTGTAAAACAACCAATTTATGAGAAATTTATTCTTTCACAATTCTGGGGCCTAAAAGTCTGAAATCAAGATGTTGACAGGGCCTTGCTCTCTCTGAAGGCTCTAAGAAAGAATCCCTGCCTCTTCCCAGCTTTTGCTGGTTGACGGCAATCTTTGGTGTTTCTTGGCTTCCAGATGCATCGCTCCAACATCTGCCTCTGTCTTCATGTGCCCTTCTGCCTGTATGTCTCTCTATCCTCACATGGTTTTGTTATAAAGGCGATGATCATTGGTTTTAGAACTCCCCCTAATCCAGTATAGTTTTGCTTTAACTTAACTAATTATATCTGCAAAGACCCTATTTCCAAATAAAGTATCATTCTGAGGCTACAGGCGGACAGGAATTTTCAGGGGACGCTATTCAACTCAGCACAATGAGATATCCAGGATTTAAACTGTTTTTACCATCCCCACTGCTGCAACCCTGAAGAGCCTGCTAACAATTAAAGGACACTTCAGATCATGTTATTTATTTGCTCAAAACCTTCCAATGGTTTTCCAACTCTCTCAGACTAAAAGCCGCAGGTTTTTTTTTTCCAGTTTTTTTTTTTATTGAGTTATTGATAGGTTACAATCTTGTGAAATTTCAATTGTACATTAATGTTTGTCAGTCATGTTGTAGGTGCACCACTTCACCCTTTGTGCCCACCCCCCACCCCACCTTTCCCCTGGTATCCACTAAACTGTTCTTGGTCCATAGTTTTAAATTCCTCATATGAGTGGAGTCATACACAGATTATCTTTCTCTTGCTGGCTTATTTCACTTAACATAATTCTCTCAAGGTCCATCCATGTTATTGCAAATGGAATGATTTTGTTCTGTTTTGCAGCTGAGTAGTATTCCATTGTATATATGTACCACATCTTCTTTATCCATTCGTCTGTTGATGGGCACTTAGGTTGCTTCCACGTCTTGTAAAAGCCACAGTTTTTAATATGACTTGTGTGCACAAGGTCGGCCTCCAGTTACCTCTCTCACTTCATCCCCTCATTCACTGCATTCCAGCCACATCAAATTTCTTGATGCTCCATGACAATGCCACATATGCTTCTGCTTCATGGCTTTGGCATTTTCTGTTTGTTCTGCTTCAAAGGCTCTTCCCCAGATATCCCCAAGTCATATTCCTTTACTTCCTTCAGGTCTTTAACTGAAGTGGAATCTTCTTAATGAGACTATCCTGGTCACTATCCAGTATTAAGACTCTCTGCCCAGATTCTTCCAATCATTCTTTCCTACTTTATTTTTCTTTGTAATACACGTTACTATCTAAGTTATACACTACATATATAAATATACACATACATTATATATATGTAACTTAGTTATATATAACACTATATAGATTATTATATTATATGTATTATACATAACTTGTTATATGAAAGTTGTATATATACAACATAAATTATAAGTTATATAAGATATAACATTTATATCTTTATATATTTAAATATACGTAGTACTTATTTATCTTCGTTATTACCTGTCTACATCACTGGGAAGTAAACTCCCTTAAGGAAGGAATTATTATCTATTTGTTCGCTGTTGTATTGCTAGTGTCTAGAAGAGTGCCTGGTACATAGTAGATGCTGAAGAGATATGTCCAAAATGAATGAAAGACTATGTCACATATACAAATATCATCAAGAATATGTTTGGCAACAGAACGGTGATTGAAAAGCACTCCTACATCACATTCAATGAGGGGAGGAACAGATATTGATTCATTTTTCAAGACCCCATTGTAACTGTCGATCAGCTGCCATGCTTGCTCATGGTTACCCCCTCATCCCTTTCTTTTTTGAAGAAGAAGAAGATTAGCCCTGAGCTGACATCTGCTGCCAATCCTCCTCTTTTTTGCTGAGGAAGACTGGCCCTGACCTAACATCTGCGCCCATCTTCCTCTACTTTATACGTGGGACACCTACCACAGCATGGCTTGACGAGCGGTGCTTAGGTCCGCACCCGCACCCGGGATCTGAACTGGAGAACCCAGGGCCAGCAAAGTGGAAAATGAAAACTTAACCACTGCACCACCAGTCCAAGCACCCGCCTCACCTCTTTCTTGAGATGCAGCTTCCCTTTTGGGCTCTGTGGGAGACATGGAAGTGGACTACAGGGCAAGTTACTTTTTGCCCATAACAGTAAAGGCCCTTTTATTTGAAGAAAAGGGAAGTGAATATGATAAAGGAATTCTTTCTTTCTTTCATGATGCAAATTGCATTTTAAAAAGGGCTTCCCATCCACAAGGTAGCTTGGAGCTGTCCTCCCAAAATAGGTTCAGTCACCCTCAGAATACAGTTCATCATCTTCAGATATCGAGAGAACCTACGAAAGCAATAGACATAGTTTGACATTCGTTGAGTAAGAGGAAAGAAGTTGCTAGTGGTGACATGTCATCTACTTCTGGATATCTCACGGGCAGGGTGAAGGAGGAGACAACCAGATCAATTAGATAAGCAGAGGGTGAATTAGCCATTTAATCAAGTACCTAAGCCATGAAGCACACAGTTCTTCTAAGAGACACCATTATCCTTAATGGAGTTCTTTAGAGCATCTTCAATTTTTCTAATGAAGACAGAAAGCCCATCTTTAGTAAAGTGCTTCTCTTTGCTTGTTTGACCACAGGATTATCTATTTCACTTAATCCCCTGGGGAGCTGATGCTCTCCCCCTTTGTTTCTCATAGAATTATATTGAGAGGGAATCTGTCCAAATTCTTTAATCAAATTATTCTTGCTCTGGCCAATATAAGTGCTTAAATATCCACACTTAATGCTTCTCCTTCTAATGATATTCACTTATCTAAAATTACCCCTTAATTGATAAGATATACGAGCAAAAACACTATTAGGCAAAATGCTAAATGAACTCAAACCATTTAGAATGTTTTCAAGCCAACTGCTGAATTTACTTAATCTCCAGTGAGAAGTCTAAAATGATAGGATTCAATCTTTACTGTGACCAGGCAGAAACAGCAAAGGGAAAAAGGTTGAAGAAGAGGTGGCAAACAAGGAAAGGACAGTATTATTGCTCTTTAATGTCCTCACTGCACAAATTCCTATGATTTTTATTGCTCAGTTTTGATAAAGAGGAGCATCCCAGTACATTTCAAAATAATGGTACCATGCATTTCCTACAAGTTGGCTAAAACGGTGTTGAAGACATTGACTAATTAGAATCACAATTTATTTAAAGCCAGGTTTATGAAGTATAATTTGCATAGAGTAAAACTGCTCTTTATTTTGTAAAGTTTTATGAATTTTGACATATGTAAACGGTGTGTAACGCCCACCACAGCAGGGATGTAGAACATTTCCGTCACTCTCCAAGACTCCCTCTTGTCTCTTTGGAGTCAATCCCCTTCCACTTCCCCCAGGCCCTGGCAACCACTGATGTGTTTCTCCCTATAGTTACACCTTTTCCAGAATGTCAAAAAATTGGAATCATACATTAGCTAGCCTTTTAAGTCTGGCTTGTTTCACTCACCATAATACATTTAAATTCATCCGTGTCGTTGCATGTATCACCAGTTCATCCTTTTTATTGTTGAGGAGTATTTTATTCTGTGTATATACCAAAGTTTGATTGTTCATTTACAAGTTGTGGACGTTTTGTTTGTTTGCAGTTTTTGGAGATTATGAAAAAAGCCCATATAAACAAATACATTCAGGTTTTTGTTTTCAGAAACATACATACGTTTTCATTTTGCTTACCTAGGAGTAGGATTGCTGAATTGTACGGTGAGTGCATGGTTAACTTTATAAGAAATTGCCAAACTGTTTTCCAAAGTGGCTGTACCATTTTGCATCCCTATCAACAATGTACAAAAATTCTAGTTGCTCTGTATCTTCACTAACACTTGGTATTTCATTCAAAAGATTTTAAGCCATTTAATAGATGTGTAGTGATATATTATTTTATTTTATATTAATTTTCCTATTGACAAATGATGTTGAGCATCTTTTCATGTAATTATGTGTAATCTATCTTATTTTCTGAATGACTGTTTAAATCTTTTGTCCATTTTGGGGAGAGCTGTTTGTCTTCTTATTATTGAATGATGAGAGTTCTTTTTGATTCCAGATACCAATTATATGTTCCAGATACTTTTTGGCAGATGTAAGTGGACCTTCCACCCAAGGTTTCTTTCAATGTCTAGACTGATGATGACACATATGCACCAAGAGGGTAGGAAAAGTTTTCTTATTCACATTATGAAGCTTTCCAGGGATAGCAGGGCAGGTTTCCAAGAAGGTCTAAAAACTGTTTAAGAGAGCATGGAACGGAGACTGGCTTGGGGTTCATGGTGTTAGAGAGTGGGCTGAGGTGAGAGTTTCCATGCCCATGGACTGGAGCTTGCATGGTTTGACATTCCACCAGTGCCAAAGGAGAGGAACATGTGGGTAGAAGGCAGTGGAGAGTTGGTGGGGCTTGAAAGCCATCAGCACGCAGACATCAAAAATGGACTCAAGCTCTTTATTAAACAAGACCAATGTAGCCGCCCCTGTCACAGGAAGGGTTAATAATCACTGGAAAAAGCTTGCCAACAAACTGTGACCCGGAGGTGAGAAGGCCAGTTAGCCAATGACGGGTAAGACCTCCAGGGGGAGGCAACCTAAGGCAGGCAGCTGTCGCCCGGGGGCACAGATGGAGACACGATATCGGGAGCAGGAGGAGCCACTGCCTAGGAGGCCTTGCATGCTCCGATATAAAATATACGAGCACAACAATAACATGATAATATCAAAACAGAGGCCAAGGGAGGGCTCCTTGAGAAATCACTAAGAATTCTTGGCATTCACTAATTACTTCATCCAGAACACCTGTGTATGTTTAACAGCTGGAAGCTATGTGTATATTGAAACGCTGGTTATAATAAACTCAGAGTGGCCATCAGCCCTCTCCTCATCTATCCTGATGTGTACATTGGATTGCGACACCGACAACCTTGATCAGATATGAGAATCATATTTTTAATATCAAAAGAAACAACTCAGTAACATTGAATGTAGAAGATGTGTGAAGTACGTAAATTATACCTGGCTCGTAAATGTGCCTCAAAATTTTTTTAAAAGATTATCATTTGGAAATATATTAGTTGGGTCTTTTTTTGAGAGAAATATCCATTCTAAATGGACCAGATTCATTTCCTATGAAAAAAAGACTGAATACAGCGAGGAAACATGGGTTGCTATTCGAATCATGAAATCTCTTCTCCTCATTGTGAGAACAGAACTCTATCCAACTGACCTCTCACTCGAATTTCAACACCACCCAGTGTTTTGTTAATACACACTGGATTTGTGGCTCTGTCCCATGCCCTGCTTTTTATTGAAGATTTGAAGTCTGTTGGTTGAATGGCTGGCTGTGAAGCAGTAGGTCACATGGGAAGAATTCTTGAAGGATGATTATAATCTAATTGCAAAAGTCTTATGCAAATTTCCTTCATTTGTCAAAAATGAATTAAACACCCACTGTGTGCCAGGCACTTGCAGGATTTACAGATTAAAAGTTAAGAAAAATATAATTACGGATGTCAAACAATTCAGTGTTTATTGAAAATGAAATACTTAAATCATTGTTGAAATGGCTTAAGATTGATTTTGAAAGGAATGTAAATAAAAGAGTCGACTGGCCAATCATCCTCACGACTTTATTCCAAACTGAATAATTTTTATTGAGAAATGCAACGGAATATTTTTGGGCCTCTTTCTCAGAAATACGCAAGTTGACATGGCATTTGGGAGTCTTATTTTCAATAGACATCACTAACCAGTGTAATGAAGCATGTTCTATGTTCTGATGATATTCATTCTTTGAAAACAGATAAAATGTGTTTTTATATCTCACTTTATTGCTATATTAAAGAAGTAATACTATTTTCAAAATTCTTTTTTATTGTGGTAACAGTGGTGTATAACACTATGTAGATTTAAAGTGCGCATTGTTATAATTCTACTTCTGTACACATCACATTGTGTTCACCACCAAAAGTCTAGTTTCCATCCGTCACCATACAAATTATCCCCTTTACTCGTTTCACCCTCCTCCCATCCCCCTTCCCCTCTGCTAGCCACCAATTCACTCCTGGTATCTATGTGTTTGTTTTCAAATGTTGTCTTATTTTTGTGCCTAAATCCCTTTCTCTTTTCCTGGTGAGGTAAGGTAGCCTTTTTATGATCAACAGCATAAGGAAAACATAGGAGAGAGGATGAAGAGAGAGAAGTAGTGGTTTTACTATTTACTGGTTTGTAGTCACAGCTGGATCAACACATGCAAATACCTTGAGCAAATTAATCATTAGGACCACACATGGCATCATTCAAACTGATTGACTTTAATTTTTTTTCAATATTTATTTTTAGGAGGCAGAAGGAGTAAAAAAGTAGGACGTCCAGTGACTGTGATTGGCATCTCCTCTGCCTTAGGGCAGTGGTTTTCAAAGTGTGGTCCCCAGATCCGCAGCATCAGCCTCGCCTGAGATCTTGATAAAAATGCAGATTTTTGGACCTCATTCCAGATCTGCTGAGTCAGCGACTCTGAGAGCAAGGCCCAGAAATAAGTTTTAGTAAACCTTCTAGAGGATTCTGATATATGCTGAAGTTTGAAAACCCCTAGTCTGAAGCAGTTCGGCTCTGGTCACAAACTTGCATTCCTCATTCAGAAAAAACAAAGTCTTACAATTTACTACCTACAAATCTTAGAAGATGATGTAGCAACCATCTATTATTACTCAAGCATGTGCTCTGGGGGCCCATCCCTTGGCCTTCACCCTTGCTTCTGTTACTACAACCACCATTCTATCTCAACACATACTGGTAAAGAGGAGTTTTGCTAAATACAAAAAACTTTCTATTTTGTTACGTTTTTAGTGGTATTTTAATGACCCCAATGTACTGGTATCCTGACCCTTCTGGCCCTTTGTGGTGAAATGTGACAAGGTGGCAACTCAACTGGGCTATTCAGAAATCCCCCGGGGTGGTGGTGGGAGGATAGGGAGAATAGTTTTCTACTAATTCTACTGTTAGTATGTTTGTTTATCATTTCTCCCATAAAAGCAGTTATAATTGTAAATTCTGTAGCGCAGTTACTGCTGTAGGCTCTGGGGAGGAAACCAGAGACTTGGATCATAGAGGTAATAATATTAAGGGGTAAAGTTTCTTGTAGATAGTAATTTTTCATTTTAGTTTATACCAAAACAAAATTTGACAGATTACATAATTTGTACACCTGGAAGAAGAATGAGGAGGAGGAAGAGGAACAAGAGGATAGAAGGAAAAGAATATCTATACACATATATCTTATGTTATATTACATTATGTTAATTTCAGACAGAGCAGACTTTAAATCAAGGAAAGTAATCATGGATTCAAAAGGGTATTATATATTGATAAAGGGGTCAATTCTTCAAGAACACATAATAATCCTTAATGTGTATACACCTAGCAAGAGAACATCAAAGTATGTGAGGCAAAAACTGACAGAATTCAAAAGAGAAATAGATCAATCTACTATTATAGTTGCAGACTTTAACACCTCTCTGTCATAAATGAACAGATCCAGAGACAGAAAATCAGTAAGAACATAGTTGAACTCAATAGCACCATCAATCCACTGGATATAACTGACATTATAGATTGCTTCATCCAACAATGGCAGAATACATGTTCTCAAAGTCATATGAAACATTCATGAAGATAGACCACTTTCTGGGCCATAAAACACATCTTAAGAAATTTAAAGGATAGAAATCATATAATATTTACTCTCAGACAACAATGGAATTAAATTAGAAATCAACTACAGAAAGATAACCAGAAAATCCCCAAATATGTGGAGATTAAACAGCATGCTTCAAATTAACCCATAAGTCAAGAAGAATTCTCTTGAGAAATTAAATAATATTCTGAGCTAAATGAAAACACAACATATCAAAATTTGTGAGATGCAGCAACAGCAGTGCTTAGAGGGAAATTTATAGCATTGAATGAATATATTAGAAAAGAAGAAGGATCTAAAATTAATCATTGAAGCTTCCACATTGGGAATGTAGGAAAAGAAGAGCAAGTTAGATCTAAAGTAAGCAGATAAAAAGAAATAATAAATATAGTAGATATCAATGAAATTGAAAAGAGAAAATTAATAGAAAAATCAGTGAAGCTAAAAGCTGGTTCTTAGATAAGATCACCACAATTAATAAGCCCCTAGCCAGGCTAAAAAACAAAAGAAAAGAAACAAGATACAAATTACAATATCAGAAATGTAGAAATACCACTACAGATCTATGGATGTTAAAAGGATAATAGAGGGAATACCATGAAAACTCTATGCCCACAAATTTGATAACTTAGATGAAAGGGACCAATTCTTTGAAAGACATTCTGCCAAAACTCACTTAAGAAGAAATAGACAATCTGAGCAGGTCTACATCTATTAAAGAAATTGAATCAATAATTAATAACCTTCCAAAACAGAAAGCACCAGGCCAAGATGGGTTTGCTGGTGAATTCTACCAAATATTTAAGGAAAAAATTATATCAATTTTCTACAACCTCTTTAAGAAGATAGAAGCAAAGGGAATGCTTCTTAACTCATTCAACGAAGGCAGCATTACCCTAATACCAACACCAAAGACATTGCCAGAAAACTACAGACAAATATCTCTCAGGAATATAGACGCAAAAGTCCCCACAAAATATTAGCAAATCAAATTTAACAATGTGTAAAAAGAATTATACACCATGACCAAGTGAGATTTATTCCAGGTATGCAAGGCTGGTTCAACATTCAAAAATCAATTACTGTAATCCATCACATCAACAGACTAAAAAGAAAAATCACATGATGATATCAATAGATGCAGAAAAAGCATTTGAAAAACTCCAACACTCACTCATGATAAAACTCTCAGTAAACTAGGAATAGAGGGGAATTTCCTCAACTTGATAAAAGATATCTACAAAAAAGTCTACAGCTAACATCATACTTAATGGTGAGAAACTCGAAGCTTTCCAAATAAGATAAGATACAAGGTCAGGATGTCCCTCTCACCACTCCTTTTCAATATTGTACTAGAAATTCTAGCTAATGCTGTCAGACAAGAAAGGAAATAAAAGGAGTACTGATTCAGAAAGAAGAAATAAAACAGAAACTGTTCTCATTCACAGATTACCTGATCATCTGTGCAGAAAACCTGAAAGAATCAACAGAAAAACTCCTGGAGCTAATAAGCAATTATAGGAATTTTGTAGGATTCAAGCTTAATATACAAAAGTCAATCACTTTCTTAAATACCAGCAATGAGTAAATGGAATTTGAAATTTAAAAAACCAGATCATTTATATTAACACACCCCAAAGTGAAATGCTTAAGTATAAATCTAATGAAATATGTTCAAGAGCTATATGAGGAAAACTACAAAACTCTGATGAATGTAATCGATGCAGAACTAAATAAATGGAGAGATATTCCATGTTCATGGACAGGAAGACTCAATATTGTCAGATGTCATTCTTCCCAAATTGACCTACACATTGAATACAATCTCAATCAAAATCCCAGCAAATTATTTTGTGAATATTGGCAAACTTATTCAAAAGTTTATATGGAGAGACAAAGGACAGAGAGAAGCCAACACAATGTTGAAGGAGAAGAATGAAATTGGAAGACTAGGGGCTGGCCCCATGGCTGAGTGGTTCAAGTTCTGTGTGCTCTGCTTTGGGAGTCTGGGTTCATGGGTTTGGATCAGGTGCAGACCTGCTCCACTCATCAGCCATGCTGTGGAGGCATCCCACATACAAAATAGAAGAAGATGGGCAATGAATGTTAGCTCAGGGTGAATCTTCCACAAGCGAAAAAAAAAAAAAAAAAAAGAGGAAGATTTGCAATGGATGCTAGCTCAGGGTGAATCTTTCTCACCAAAAAAAATTGGAAGACTGACAATACCTGACTTCAAGATCTACTATGAAGCTATAGTAAATAGTATAGTATTGGTGAAAGAATAGACAAATAGATCAATAGAACAGAATAGAGAACCCAGAAGAAGATCCACGTAAATATAGTCAACTGATCTTTTACAAAAAAGCAAAGGCAACGCAATGGAACAAAGGTAGTCTTTTCAACAAATAGTGGTGAAACAACTGGACATCCGCATGGAAAAACGAATCTAGACACAGACCTTACACCCTTCACAAAAATTAACTCAAATGGGTCACAGACCTAAATGTCAAATGCAAAATTGTGAAACTCCTAGAAGATAAATTAGGAGAAAACCTGGATGATTTTAGGTATGATGATGACTTTTTAGGTAAAATACCAAATGCATGATCCATGCAAGAAAAAATTGATAAGCTGGGCTTCATTAAAATTAAAAACTTTTCATCTCTGAAAGACAGTATTGGGAGAATGAAGGGACAAGCCACAGCCTGGGAGAAAATATTTGCAAAAAATACATCTAATAAAGTACTGTTATGCAAAATATGCAAAGAACTCTAAAATCTCAACAATAAGAAACAAACAACCCAATTAAAAAATGGACTGAAGACCTTAAGAGATGTCTCACCAAAGAAGAACATCTCCAGGTAGAAACATCTGGTTGGAAATACAGTCTGAGGCCCAGAAACCTGGTTAAATGAGGAAGTATACATTTGAGAGTCATCAGCAGATCAATGAAAACAATTTGGCCCACTGCAACACTGGAAATGATGCTGTCACTCAGGAAAAATGTAGAGCAAGTAGAAAAAAGAGCCACGTGGAAACTGACTAAACGGGAAGGAGAGGGAAAGAGAAACCAGCGAAAAGACTATGAAATAGAGCTCAGACAGGAAGAAGGAAAACACAAAGACAGCAAAACTGGAAGTCAAGGGCGGGGAAAATTTCCAGAAGGAGAAAAGAGTCCACCACCATACCTGTGACAGTGTTGGGTTCATGGAACCATAAGTGAGCAGGTGCTTATGCTGACACTGAAGTCCAGGCATCCATCTGTAATCCAAGAAGCCCTGCCTAGTCCCTGTAAAACATCCTGAAGTCCTTATTCTGCCTACATTGTTACTCTTTATCAGCAAGGTGCTGGGCAAAGTAATAATGTAGAACTATAAAATAGTAACTATTATCATATTAGTCCTAATCTAGTTAAGATGACTTCACTAATTTGAAACAATTTGGTAGTGAGAAGCCTAAATTATGCAACATTTTAAAACTCAATTCTGCTATATAGTATAGAGACAAAAATCGGTAGTTAATGAAGGATTGTTGAGCCTCACTAAAACTGCTTCAGTGGGCAAGAGAGCAGGCCATCTCTCTGCCTTCACCAATAGACATTATCTTTTTACATCTTTTGTAAAGAATTTTTAGGAGGTTAGTAGCCTCTTTACAATCATGTTTATGGTTTTTCTATACTTAGGAAATCCTTTTCCAAGGATAGTTTAAAGACTTTAGCCTTATTTGAAAAACTGCTATTTTTTATTATCTAGCCCAATTTAATGACGTGTTGTTACTCGTGAAATTTTCTGCTTTGTTGTGTGTCTGTCACTTTTTTTTCCTCTTCCTTTTTTTCCCCTTTCATCTCCTCCCCAATTTCTTTTTGCCATCCTCTTGGATTTTGAGGGACCATCTCTTCAACTCTGATGGCAACATTTCCCATTAAATAACTATGCCCTTGAGCGTTGCCCCTCACACTCTGGGTGATTGGCAGAGGCTTGTTTAGAGGATTGGAAACAGCTGAAAGTGACATTCAAGGATTCAAAAACAACTTGGTTGGGAAATAAATCTTTGGCTGGAGAAAAATGACTCTCTCTTTGCCAGACAATAGCCTTATAATTTATCATTTATTGGAAAAGAAGAATGCATTTTGAGAATTGCATCAGACTAAAACTGATTACAGATATTAAGCAATGTCTCTATGAGCCGTTACTCATCGAGGATGTGAAAGCTGAGTGTTTCTGGAAGGCAGGAGCTGATGAGTCACTGAGCATGCTATATTGCGTTGTCGTAATTGCTAGGATCATAAACAATGGTATATGACAGGGTTAGAGCAGATTAAAGAGAATGAAGCGTTTTGTGCAGTCTCCTCTTAGAAGGTATAAACGATATTATTTCACTGTGATGTTAACTATTGATTTCGGTTTTGTTTGTTTATAGTTTCTAACGGTTATGATAGCTCTAGAGAAGTATTCATGGCTTATTCATTTCAAAAGCCACCACAAGTGAAATCTTAAGCTTTTCCAACTTTGTGCTATTGCTTCTGAAATTAGAGGAAGGCTGTTTTTTCAGTGTCACAAAAAGAGAAGAGATTCAAGAGAACTGAAGCAAGTGCTATATATGTACCCAGGACCCCAAAGACCTTAAATACTGGATAAAAAATTACAACAAGAACCAACAGGGCCAGGGAGACTCTCTTTAGTGAACTCACAGAGCACTTATCCATATCCCTGTTTGACATTTGTCACTTTTATTTGTTATATTTCCTTCAGATGATGTTTTAGTTACATACTGGACTATAAATATCTCAAAACAGAGATTATATCCTATAAACTTTTGCTATCTCCTCAGAACCTATCTCAGTAACTTGTTATGCTGCATAAAAACATTAATTTATTGATAGATGAATGACACGAGTCACTGTATTTATCCCTACTCATCTCCATTTCCTCAGTTGTGTAAACACACTAAATCTAGATTAGGCAATGCTGTGATCAGTAAATCAGAACTGTTTTTAAAACGGGTATCTGTAATTGTTTATATTTCTTTCTACCAGTCTTTAATTTTTATTTAAAGCAATACTTGTACTTAATATTGTTTATACATCATTTGGAAAGAGTTTTACTTTTGATGAAAATGTATACCTTCTGGAGACAGCGTTTAATGTCATGCCTATGAGGTTCCCACAACTTGATGTTCAGATTATTAAGCAGTAATTAGGTCTAAACAATTCCCTCTGGACAGCTTATTAAATGTGGATATTTACTAAGGAAAAAAGAGAGTTTGTGAGTATAAATCCTGCAAATACAAATAAATAAAGGATCAGAAAAATCACATTAGCGTTCTGTTAGACAAAGCTTTCTGCAAACATCATGGCTAGCCCTCGAAGGGCACTGTGGAACAGACAGAGAACGTCCAACATCCTCCACCCTCTTCTTTCTGGACACTCCACACAAACAGACAATGCTTATATCAGAAAAGAAAAAACAGGAAATAAATGAGCCTAGTGCTCACAGCCAGAAGTTACATTAAAAAAGAATAAAACCGGGGCCGGCCCGGTGGCCGAATGGTTGAGTTCGCACGCTCTGCTTCGGCAGCCCAGGGTTTCGCCGGTTCGAATCCTGGAGGCGGACATAGCACTGCTCATCAAGCCATGCTGAGGCGGCGTCCCACATGCCACAACTAGAAGGACCCACAACTAAAAGTACACAACTACGTACTAGGGGGCTTTGGGGAGAAAAAGGAGAAATAAAATCTTAAAAAAAAAGGAATAAAACCAAAGAAAATAGAATAAAATTTATTTTTAAAAGAGTAGAAGTTGCTGATAAGAAAACAAATAGAGAAGATCAACAAAGCAAAACATTTCTCTGAAAGATTAAAATAATAGACAATTTCTGGCAAGACTGATCAAGAAAAAAATCAGACATCCCAATGAAAAGTATAACTATTAGGAATGGCAAAGGAGGCATACTATAGTGATGTGAGTCAAAGGAATGACTCGTCGACGATGGAATTTCAAGAATTAGCGATAGACTACTGGGATTGGAGGGGGAAGATTTTCTTTCTGGCTGAAACTTCTTGCTCCAGGTCTCACTTCACAGCTAATGAATGATTGGCTACTCCGTAAGCCAAATGTCGTTATATTACAATGACTAAAGCTGAGGAGTATGTAGGGTTAACGTTCCAAAAAAAGTTTATAAAAGATAAGCTGGTTGTAATAAAGAACTAGCAAACATGAAATGACTAAATATAAAACACCAGGCAATAAAAAGACTTCATTCCTAAGGTCTTTGAAAATCTTAGCCATTGTCCAAGGTCCTTTACAAAGGCCACCTGCTTCATCCTGCTTCTTTGATCCTCTTCTATTAGACATGAGCTTTTCCTCCTGTGGCCATCCATAGCATTTTGTATTTGCTATATTAGTCATAAGCAACATTTTCACCTTCGTGCTTATGGTATTATAGGCTTCTTGTGAGGATGGACTGGGTCTTATTCATCTAAGTAATTCTAGTCGTAGCAAACACACTGTCAACAGTTGATAGTAGTTGAAACTTCACTTAATAGGTGGTCAGTAAATTCAATGGAATTGTATCACTAAAAATAAACAGCACTAGTTCTTTTAGAGGAATTGTGGGATCTTGGAAATGATAAAATCTTAGAGCAGGAACAGTCCCTAGATCACACTTTACTCCACCATCTGAGCTATGCAGAGAATCACACCAATACTGTCTCTGATGTCAGAGCCTTTTTAGGGTACTTCCAATGATGGGTACGTACCACCTCACAGAGTCCATCTAAAAGTTGGTCAACGTATCCCATCTGTAGGATGTTCCTACTGGTGTTGGAATAGCATCATCTATCCTTCAGCCATAATCCTGCATTCTGAAAGCCTACTACCATAGAGAATAAGTCCAAAACTTTTTAGCACAGTATACTTCCAAATTCATTCATTCCATAAATCAAGGAATGTTTATTGAGTGGTGACTTTGTACCAGGGGCAGTGCTGGATGTTGGAAATACAGAGCTAATGACATAGAATGTAGGCCTCCCCAAGAGTGTGTAGTCTAGTATAGACGAGTATAAATGATAATGCAATTGCAGTACAGTGTGGTAAGCAGTGAGAATTTGTTATGGAAGCATGTGGCAGAACATCTAAGCCAGACTTGGGTATGGAAGGCTTTTCCAGAGGAAGTGACTTCAGAGGAAGACATTTGAATAGAGTTTTGAAAGAAAGGTGGGAGATAGCCAAATAAAGAAGTTGGGGGGGGCCAGCCTGGTGGGCAGTGGTTAAGTGCGCATGTTCCGCTTCGGTGCCCTGGGGTTCGCAGGTTTGGATCCCAGGTGAGGATGTGGCAGCACTTGGCAAGCCATGCTGTGGCAGGTGTCCCACATATAAAGTAGACGAAGATGGGCATACATCTTAGTTCAGGGCCAGTCTTCCTCAGCAAAAAGATGAAGATTGGCACTAGATGTTAGCTCAGAGCTAATCTCCCGCAAAAAAAAAAAAGAAGAAGTTGGGGAGGGACAGTCTGAGGAGAGGGTACAATGTGTACAGGGACCTTGGAGAGTTTGTTTTGAAGATCCGTCATGTTTCCTCTAAGCCTTCTGTTTCCAAGCTCTGAATGTCCCACTCCTTCAACTCGGTGGCTTAAAACAACAGAAATGTATTTCACAATTTTGGAGGCTAGAAGTCTGAAATTAAGGCGGCAGCAGAGCGGCACTCCCTCCAGAAGCTCTAGAGGAGAATACTTCTTTGTCTCTTCCAGCTTCTGGTGATGTTGGCATTTCTTGGCTTGTGGCTGCATCACCCCAGTCTGTGTCTCCATCTTCACATGGCCTCTACCCTTCTCTCTGTATGTCTCTTGTAAGGACACTTGCCATTGGATTTAGGACCCATGTGGATAGTCTAGGATGCTCTGCTCATCTCTAGATCCTTAACTTAATGACACCTGCAAAGATCCTCTTTCCAAATAAGGTCACATTTTCAGGCTCAGGGGATTAAGACATGGACATATCTTTCCAGAGGCCATTATTCAACTCATTACAGCTGGTGACTAGAGGTCTGGTTTCCAAGCAGCGTTCATTGTCTACTTGCCTGGCAGTGCAGGAGCGTTCAATAGTGCTGAACTTCTTTTTATAAGCTCATGATTTAAACAACATTTGTCTAACTTTCATTTAAGTATCTTCTAGTTCTCTTTAAAATTTTATTTTTGGTTATGAATTTAACAATATAATTTGGTTCTAAATTCCTGGGGAAAGTGATAATAAGATTTTGGGATGTAAGTTATATTTATATTTTAAAACAATTTTTTTAGAGTTCTGGGGTTCAATATGATTTCTTCTAATAGTATTGATATAAGAACCTACAAATACATAGTGAGGTGATTTCCTCTTGAAAAGTCAGTATATTGTGTTCTGAGTGCTTTGAGAAATCACCCTATTTTGATGAATGAAATAATTCAATTCTGAAGGCTGTCACCAGAAATGAAGAATTTTCTCCATTTTTCTTTTATAAGGAAATCGGTGTCCTGGACATGATGTTTTACTTCCCTTGATGGAACAATATCTCTTGTTAGATAGAAATGTTTTTTTCAGCAAAGAAACTGCTACTACAAATTTTTAGAAACCAGGTTAGCATTTTGTTTCAAATTCAATGTTAAAGGTCTATGGAGGAAAAAATTCGAGTGTCATGGGTCATCTATGGATCAATGAATATGATAGGCTGAGTGTGCATTCTGTAAGATGTGACTTTTATTTTAAAAAAAATACATTTTCCTTGTTTAGAAGCATAGATGAGTTTTGGGGAATATTGGGAAATGATAAAAAGCTACACCAATCAATGTAGTGTATAAGGTAAGATTTAATTATAGTGATTAGTGAATGTCCAATATCATATGTGAACATTTTTGGTCAAATGATTTTTATTAATATATCCATTTTTATTGAAACTGTCTGGTACCTTGGTACATGTGAGTACAGGTGCAAATGAATGCTCAGAAGCATGTATGTGAGAGGAATTCATGCCTTGGCCTTAGTGGTGCATTTTTAAGAGTTATGGCTCTCCTCTGTGGCTGTGTCAAGTCATCTTAAAGGGGCACTGCGATCTGTTGGCAATCTAATTAATTGCCAGTTGAATTGAATGCTTGAATACTGATTTCATCCTGCAGCACATGAGACAAGTAATAAGTGCCCTATTTGCCTTTTGTCCTGGAGTGCCCGCTTCTCTACCGCCGGGAGTCAACAGTCCTCAGGCTCTTTCCTCCTTCAGTGTCTGGTTTATATTTAGGTGAAGAGTCAGACTCAGAAATATCATGCCAAAATTTTGATGTCATAGATTTGGGGACTGAAGGATTTTCAAGAGGACGTTTCATACCCACAGATCTCACTGACCTCTTCTGAGATGTCCAAGTGCTGGACCCATTCCATCCTCTCTTCTGAATGTTTCCTTTCATATAGGTCATCATGTTTGTGCTGCGTGTCCCTGCCACTCTGGCCACAGTAGATGGGACCAAAGATAGGTCTCTGCCATCTGAGAGTTGGCCAGAGTCATCAAGGTGCCTTGCACAAGAGCTCGCTATACAACAAGGGCCTGCTATATGCCCAAGGACGTGTAGACTTGGGCACACTCTCTTTGGAGGAGTTTGAATGAGGGATCTACAAAGTCAACAGAGTGCAGAGTGCTCCGGGTATGAAGAGAGCAGCATGAGAGCAGTGAGAAGATGCTGTGAAGCGCCGAAGTCAGGAGCAAGCAGAAGGTGTGAGAAAGTAGAGATCACGCAGAGCAGAAAAGGAGAGGAAAGAAGTTGATATCAAAGCAGTAAAAAGAAGCAGTTGAAGGGAGAAGAAGATGCAGGAACTGAAACATAAACTTGGCCCAGAAAGAAAATTTCTGTTCTTGCCCTCAAGCTATTGTCAGGCTATCAGAGCAGGTGTTGTAGGCTGCATGCGATGAATGGTGTTCCAATTTCTGTGACCCCTGGCTGTGTGCTTTTGAGACAGCATCCAGTTTTTCATGCTTCCTTGTGTATCCCATTAACTAGGGTAACCTGAGCCTCTTTCTGTTCTTTGCACCTGAAAGAGCCTAAAAACACAACCATCCTCAAGATGAGGCAAAGCAAAGGGTATAAATAGGAAAATTAAAATTAAAATATAAATTCATAATTTGGACACTGAAATTCAATCAATTAACAATGTTTTCACTTAAGCACTGCATGCCAGGCAATGTGCTTTGATGCTTCATATATGGGCAAAGGACATACTCTGGAAAGGCAGTTGGGAAAGCTGGAGATGCTCTGTTGACTCTGGGTTCGAGACACAAGTGACTCCTCCTGAGGCTGGACTACCCAGAAGGTAATAAGGTTGTCTGTCCAGAGACCTTTCAGATAGAGAGGATTTTCACCTTTAGAAGTGAAAGCAACAGGACAGGGTTGCCCCAGCAACATTACTCTGTGTCCTAAAGGAGATTTTCCATCCTATATTGCAAAATTTCATCACTTTGCCCCTGCTCAGTAGTCAAGAGTAATTTGTGCATGGTTGTCAATTTGATGCTTGAAGATCAGCATTTCTTATGATCTCAAATGTGATAGAGAAGAGGAAATAGTCATGTTGGTTCCAAATATGCTAAGATTTCCTGTCTTCTGAATCCGACACTTGATATTTCTATTACTTGAACAATGTAAGCGCATATTTTGCATTCCATATTGTATCTTTGTTGTCTTTGAATCAGGCTCATTTCTTCATAGACAAAACAATATTGCTTCATTGTTCTTCTTAGACGAGTTCCCCTTAGCAGTTGAAGGAGATCTGTTTGCATTTATTAACTAAATTTGGAACAAATTTCATTCTTCTGTGGCAATAAATGGCTTATCTCTCCCCAGTGAAGCAGAATGATTCTATTTTTTGCGTACCTCGCTAAGTTTTTGGGTACAATTACACTGTTTTCAAAGGTAAGCTTAAAGCTAGGAAGTATTAATCCTTGGAAGTTATCATAAAAACCAAAGCTAGAGAATGCTGTTAGCAATCATGAATATCTATTCATAATTTAACCATTTTCAAGGACAATTTCTAGTAATAGAGACTGTAGTAAAAAAAAGAAGGAGCATAGGGTTTGAAATGAAAAGATAGGGCCTGAGCTTCTAGCTCTACTATTTCCCAGAACCGTGGCCTTTTACAGCCCTGAACAGCTCAGTTTCCTGCTCTGAAGGGAGTTAGGAATACAGCCCTTGTCTTCCAGGCAGGACAGTGGTGAAGCTCCAAGGAGAGAATGTTGTGGAAAGTGCTATGCAAATGGAAGTACTAGGATGGCGAATGCTCCATGACTGAAGCAGGCTCCAGTTCTTTGTTCCTTTTAATGATTATTATGGAGGGGGTGAGGTCGGTGTGCACGCAAAATGGGAAGTGTTCAAAAGCAAACATTCAAAATGCTCAAGAAACAATGACAGGTGTCAGCTCCTTCAGAACTCTACATTTACATAAATATTTCTCTTTATGATTTTCCAAATTGAATTTGGGGGTGACAATGCAGCTTTGTTCATTCCATCCACATCTCTAAAGTATTGACAAAGATGCACTGGATTTAGCAAAAGGAAATAATAGCAATTTAGCCTAAGACTTGAAGATAAAGACAGGATGACAAATAAGATTCATTTTTTCCTGCTTCCTTTCTGTGTTTCTCTCATTAATGTGAATAATTTGTATACTTTACGTTTTTAAAGAAATAATTACAGTAATCAGACTCTGACTTTTTGCAAGCTATAAATTCTGAGAATCCTTTATTCCTACTGGCGTCAATGTAATTTTAACTAATAAGTCTGTTTAATCTACCAATTAGACAGCATATATCTAATGACCCAGAGCAATGCCATCCTGTATTCAATCAACGTTAAATGTGCAGAAGTTTGATAATATAAACTCTACCTTTGGTCTGAATGAGTTATGCATAAAAAGCCCAAAGAAAAGATGAATTTTGAAAGTTTACCCTTTGAAATTAAAAAAACAAACAGAAATGAAAAGGGGATGTTTTGTTTTGGGGGGCACTGTGTTCTTTTTGAGCATAACAGTTTAGGAAGATTAGTGGCTCTCTTTAGGATATAGAGGAATACTAGATTGCCATCCCAGCAAAGATACACCAAAGAGTGAGGACCGAGGCTGGGGAGCAGGGGCCCCATTATCCTCCAGTTCTATGAGGTGCAGAAGTTATCAACACTTCGGGTCTAAGAAGTAGCTTGACATTTGGGTCCTATTTCCCACCTATAAAGCTATTTTCCCATATTATTTCATATCAATTATTTGAAATATGATTTACTTTAAATCTCATTTTAAATGCTCCATCCCTCCATTAGAAAAAAATTGAGAATATGTATTAATGATTAAAAAGCAACATTACCCTGATACATGTGGTTTTTTTCTGTGTATTTCAACTCTGATTATTCCCAAATAAAAACGGAAACCTCAGGGCCGCCTCATGGCATAGTTAAGTTTGGGCACTCCACTTCAGTGGCCTGGGGTTCACGGATTTAGATTCTGGGCCTGGACCTACACTCCACTCATCAAGTCACGCTGTGGCAATGTCCCACATACAAAATAGAGGAAGATTGCCACCAATGTTAGCTCAGGGACAGTCTTCCTCAAGCAAAAAGAGGAAGATTGGCAACAGACATTAGCTCAAGGCCAATCTTCCTCACCAAAAAAAAAAAAAAAAGCGGGGGGAAACCACTCAGGGTGTGAATGAAGGAGGAGAAAGGAGATTCTTTATATCAAGGAAGAAAGGAGGTTCCTGAGCTAGACTCCACAGAGCTTACGGCACCTAAGGAAGGTGGTTTGATACCTTCTTTCAGCTGCCAAGAAGGCAGTCTCAGACTTACTTTCTGTAAAATGAACCTCTTAGGTGATCTCTAAATTCCCTCCTAGCTCCAAATTTCTAGAATTTTGGCTTTGGCTTTGTTTAGCCCTTGCTTACATGGGTTTCAATTATCCACCTGATTTTTCTCCAGTTACCTTTTCTCTTCTTCTGAAATAGCAGTGTGACTGCTTGCCTTTAGCTGCCTGTCAGAAAAAAGGCCAAAATTTTCAAATGGCAAAAGAGATAGCTGGGTGTCCTTCATTCTCAGTGTGCTGGACATTGTCCAGCTGACCTTGACGTCCCCCTGTGGCTGGTTTCTATTGATTATTTTGGAACTCTGTCAGGGTAGAACGAAGTTGTAGAAAATTGAGAGTAGTGCACGTGATTCTTATCCACAGCAATGTAAATAAATTTTATCTGGTAAGCAGACAAATGATTTCTGACCTGGGGTAGAGAAGGTTACCCCAAGCATTACATTTTATTGCCCTTATAGGAGATGAACCTGTTTTGCATCTAACAAATTCATTCCCACATTCTTGATTGCCTGATCTTCAAATTCTCCAACATCTTATTATTCCTCCCCAAAATAAAGAGATAAATAAAATCTTTGACTTATGTTCAATTTATTTAAGAGTTATGATTTTATCATTTTGAGAATTACACTTAAGCAGCAATTTAGCTAATGAAATGTGTGTTTGTGTATGTGTGAAAGGGAGAGCAAGAGAGAGGAAATTACTAAAACCTTCCTTGCTCATTTGTTAACATTTATAACCATAAGTAATCAGCTGCCCCCACTGAGCTTTAGCTGTATCCACATTAAATTAGTATGTTGTGTCTAATTTAGAAAGTTCATTATAGCCTAGGTGAATTCCTTTGCAGTGTTACAGGGTTCAAGAGAGACCCCAGAAGCTGGTGTTTAATGTAACTGTAGAGTAATGATTACCATTTGTAAAAAATCTCTGTGCATAAAGAAGCTAGAATAAAACCTGTCTTCAATCTAGAGAGAGGGTGTGAAATGGCTAATTGGTTCAATTGTCATTTCCTCCCACTCAAGATGTTTGGTCCTTGAATCTTTTTCTTGTCTGGGTGAGGAGTTGGTTTAACAGACTCTCAGAGGGCAGAAACTGGTGAGATACTGATATGAAATAGTTTATGTTATCTGAACCTGAAAAATCTGAAAGAACTTCCATCCCATGTAGAAATTTTGCTGCTCATAAGAAAGTGCTGTAGTAAACAACGTAATTCCAATTCAATACTAGTCTTTCATGAACTGCAAAAGTCTTTAACCTATTTTCGCTGCAGGCTTTCAAATAAAAGTGTATAAGATAATTACCACTTATATTTCGGTGAGAGGGTTATATTAATCCCGAGTGGAGACAGGCATAGCAGAATCCTTCTTAATTCAATCCAATCTACATTTCTCCTTAAAATGCATTAACACTGTGTGTATCCTATATAATCGTTATTCATACCTTTCTGAATTATCTGAGAATAAGCTTGAATTACAAGTTAACCTCTCAAATCACTATTCGCTTTCTACCAATAAGTTTTGATTCACATGTTAGATATTCAAAAGTCAACTCCTACTGAACTACAAACCTCGTAAAACAATTTTCCAATGTGGAAAAGTTGATAAAGTGAGAGCATAGGCAAGAAAGAGTCTATTTTTCTTTGCTGTGATTACAATAGGATATGTAAATTGTATATTGCAGAAACCTAAATAAACAAAATTTGTGGCATCCAGTTTTTTTATTAAGTAGAGATACTTTTTCTTTTATATCTTGTTTTGAAATCTTAGAACATGATATTTATTGTATTTATCCATTTTCCACCTGAGTAAAGTAGAAAATAGATCTTATTCTTTTTTGATTACTGAGATCTTGCAGTGTTTTTGATTATTATTCTGAACGCCAGTGATCAC
Organism: Equus quagga; assembly: GCF_021613505.1. Classification (NCBI taxonomy): domain Eukaryota; kingdom Metazoa; phylum Chordata; class Mammalia; order Perissodactyla; family Equidae; genus Equus; species Equus quagga. The sequence continues at coordinate 54,834,575 of NC_060272.1, forward strand.
TGGGGAGTCAGAAAGATAGGAGACTGAGCAGAATCCAGGGCCTTCATGAAGCAGCAGGTTCTCTCGAGTTGTGTGCAGTGTATAATGTGTACAACTGCATCTTTCAGTCCTGGATATTGCTGAGCCTAACAGTGAGGAATGGGACTTCAGGCAGAGCAAAAGTGAGATCCTACTTTTGGGATGGTCAGGTCTCCGAGACTCCTGGGTTGACCACTTTAAAACAGTCTGCACCCTTCACCCAGCCACGTGCAGGACTGCCTTACACTAGCTCCTAAGCTTATGAGAAAGGGATGTAAATATTCCTAGGGCAAATACATTCCTACCCCGCTAGAGTTGAATAATAATTTGCTGTTCATACAGTTGAATCATAATTTGCTCTGGACAGCATTGCTACTTTTCTCTCTCACAGCTGTCATGAAATTCCCCACCACCAGCCCGGCCAACCTAAGAAGGCCCAGCATAAAGTCTGGAAAAGCCTGACCCAATCCCCAGCCCCATGAGGTGATGTCCTTGGTTGTGTGCCCCGTATGGGAAATGTGGGGGCTAGGGAAGCTGCATCTCCACCCATGAGCTCACTGCGGGGTCTCCTGCTCTGTGCATCCCTCTTCTTGCAGCTAAATTCTTGCTTGTATCCATTTAAGAAAAGGAATTTGTATTCTTTGCCTCTGTCTGTTGGCAACTTTGTGTCAGTCACTATCCCCCAGAGACAACCACCCACCAGCACATCCCTGGAATTCAAATGGACCTCAACAACATCATCTACATCTCTGACAGGAAATTTGTTGTCATTTGCTTCTTTGTTCTAAAAATAGAGACTAGAAAATAAGGGAGGGGGAAGGGGAGAAAAGAAGCCTTGTTATTTGACTGTTACAATTAGCTGAATTCTTGTTAATGAAGGTTTTACATATTCTCTCTCTTTCTTTTTCTTTTCCTTTTTGATGTCTGCAAGGTTGACTCCGGCTGTTGCAGCCCATAATTATGGGCCTGTCCTCAATGATATAAGATATTGATTTGCTTCTTCAAGTAGTAAATTATTTGACAGGAATGATCTCTCATCAATTTCTTTTGTACAATGCCCAGCACACGGCTGCACACGTAAAGAATTTTGGATATATGTTTAGTTTATGAGATGATTTACAACAGTCATTTAACTTCTCAGTTTTGCTGTCTATGATAAAGAAAGCATAAATAATTGTGAGTAAAATGTTTTAAGAAAATTATCCATGTTGTAGGGTTATTCGTTGTATTAATTTATGCAGACTGCCAGCACACAGGGCTGGCACATAGCAGGTGACCAATAAAGGGTAGCTGTAATTATTAACGTAAATTGAAAATGCAAGGATTAGCCTGGGGAGACTGTAACGAGCTCTGACGCCATGTGCTAATGTAAGGATGAGGGGACCCTCAGAGAGGGAGGGCTTGTTCACTTCCAGACCTGGACCTACCCTGGAGGAGAAAAGAATAGCTTAGATTTGGAATAATAAAAAAAATTAATGACTTCAACTTACTAGGTATCTAATGTATGTCCTTTATCTTCATCTCATTTAATCTTCTTAATAATACTGCAACATAGTTATTTTCCCCATTTTTTAGAGATAATATTTTTAGAAGAGTTTTAGATTTACAGCAAAATTGAGAGGAAGGTACACAGATTTCCTGTATACTCCTTGTCCCCACATAGGCACAGCCTCCCCCAATTTACCCCATTATTTACTTGGTAAACTGAAGCCCAGCAGCTTGCTCAGATTCCACAGCCAATAGGTGATGGAGATGGTTGATGGGAATCTAGACCTGTCCTCTCTACGGGCCCAGATTTTTCCTTTTCAACTTGTTGAATGAAAAGAGGCACATCCGAGACCACTTTACTCAGGACCCCAAAATAAAATATATAATGACAATAAGCCCTCCCTACTTATCTGTACCTGTTGGTACTCTCCAACTGTGACCTCTACTCTCCACTGTGGAAACAATGTTGTTTGGCTCACTGATGGCAGACTGGAGGATCAGCCCTGCCTAACCCAGAGGAGGAGAGGCATCTCACCTTGCCAAGAGGAGAAAAGCTGCAAGAGGGAGTTGGTCCTCCAGATAAGCTGATCCCCACCTATCCATTCACAACCGCTTTCCCACTGGAGGAGGATTTCCGCCATTATTCCAGTCTTTACCGTTTGCTTTTGTCAAATTTCTACTACACCAAGAAACTATACTCCAGCATCTTTAAACCTCAATGGTCTTGTGGAGGGTGGGCAAAATGGGTGAAGGGGATCAAAACTACAAATAAATAAATCATGGGATGTAATGTACAGGATGGTGACTATAGTTAATAATTGGAAGCAACGTAGGTGCCCATGAAGGGATGAATGGATAAAGAAGATGTGGTATTTATACATGATGGACTACTACTCAGCCATAAGAAATGATGAAATCCGGCCATTTGTGACAACATGGATGGACCTTGAGGGTATTACGCTGAATGAAATAAGCCAGAGGGAGAAAGTCAAATACCATATGATCTCACTCATAAGTAGAAGATAAAAACAACGACAAACGAACACATAGCATTGGAGATTGGATTGGTGGTTACCACAGGGGAAGGAGGGAGGAGGGAGGGCAAAAGGGGGTGATTAGGGTCACATGTGAGGGGATGGGCTATAGTTTTTGGGTGGTGAACGCTGTGTAATCTACACAGAATTCGAAATATATTATGATGTACATCCCAAAATAAACAAATAAATGAAAAAGAAAAAAAAGAAAGGAAACAAACAAAATAATACTGTATTGCATTATTGAAAGTTGCTAAGAGACTATATCTTAAAAGTTCTCATCACAAGAAAAAAAAATTTCGTAACTATGACGATGAATGTATTAGACTTATTGTGTTGATCGTTTCGCAATATATACAAATATTGAATCATTATGCTGTAACTGAAATGAAGAGAATGTTCTATGTCAATTATATCTCCATAAAAGACAAGCATAATAGCAAAAAACCCCCCAAAAAACTGTCTGGTATTTTTAACTTGCTAATCAGAATTTAAAAATAAAGTTGGAAAATGGCCATAGATCACATACATAGATTGAATTATTTTACAGAGAGAAAAATAGTGCTTCTTGCTTGCTGGACTCATCTTCTTAAATAGACTATAGGTTCATTGAGGGCACGGGTTGTGTCATAGCCACCTTTAGAGCCCATTCTCCCACACACATACGCACTCTAACATAGCTCCTAGGTGATGGTGGGTAGTCAAAATATACGACTAGGTGAAGAGATCACTAGTATATTTTACCAGGAAACTACGTACAGAAAAAGGATTTTCCTCTTCGTCTTTAAGTCTTCAGGCCGTTTGGTTACCTTGCTCTAGGGAATATATACGGTTCACTCAGGACACAGAGAAAGTCAGTGTGGGATGCTTTATGGTCTCCCAAATGTGCTGTTATCTTTGTTCAGCAGGCACAAAGGGGTCCTCTCGTATCTCGACATTTATCTGTTGCTGAAATAACACTGTCCCTTTTCATTGATGATAAATTGGCAATATTTCATAACTTGAGATTTGGCTTTTAAAAAATTTCTCTTGGATAGATAATACGTGCACATAAATCAAGATTTTAAATGTGCAAAGGGGTCAACAGAAAAAAATCTCCCTCCCACCTTCTTCCCCACACTCCTAGCTGCCATCCTCGAGAGCAGCCATGGTTACCTACTCTGTCCACCATGCCGGACGATGTATATATATGAACAAATAGACATTCCCTCTGTCTGTCTCTCTCCCCCCTCTCTCTTCTCTCTGACACAGGTAATAGTATACTCGTCTTACTCTTTTTCATCTTGCTTTTTCACTTAGCAATATATCTTGATGATCATTTATTAGCAGAGAGCTACCTCAATATTTCAATGGTTGCATAATATTTTATTTCATTCCACTTTCAAAGAACCAGATATGACTCTCTTCTGTAGGATATTTATGCTATGTCCAATCTTTTGAAATCATAAACTGCTGCAATTGATATCCACGTTTATATGTAATTTCATACATATAGAATTTCCTACAGGACCAACGGGTATCTGCACATGACATTTTGAAAGATATTGACAAGTTATTTTTGAAAATGGTTGTGTCCATTTATTTCCCCGTTAGCGAAATACGAGAGTACCTTGACAACAGAGAGTGTTATCAAAATTTTTAACAATCTTTGTCAGTCTAATGTGTTAAAAACGGTTTCTTTGTGCATTTTCATTTTAATTTATTATAAATGAAGTTGAGCATTTACCAATGTCTAGAGCCATATATTGATTTTTTTCTGTGAGTCGTCCAGATGCTATGGCTATTTTCCTGTAGAATTCTTGTTGTTTTTCACATCACTTATAGAAGCTCTTCATTTATTAAGGAAATTAGCCCTTTGGATGATGAGTTGCAATTTTTTTTTCCATTTTGTCCATTTTTAAAATTTTGCTTGTGGAATCTTTTTTCATGCAGAAACTATAATTTTTTTCATATTTTATTTTTTTATTTTTATGTGCTTGAATATATCAACATTTTTCTTTTTAGTGGCTGCTAGGTTTCGGGTCATACCAGATAGTCATTACCCACTCTGAGATTATAAAACAAAATCACAAGGGAAAATAACTTGTATTTTTGTCTAAGATTTTTGTACTATCTGGGTTTTGAGATGAGATTATTCACATGTAATTTTAATGGTTTACTTTGCATAGTTTTTAAGATTTGGGTTCATTTTGTTATTATTCTTCTTTCACATTGTTTTGTTTTGGTGGTGGTGTTAGTTTTTGATATCAGGAGGGAAGAAGGCTGGGCACCTGCATGTCCAGCTACCATACCAGTTCTCTGATCCCTTTTATAGTGACATGTCTTAAGTTGCATATACTCACTGTCTACTTCATATCTGCATACAAACACACAGTCGTATATACAATTCTTTTGCTATGTAATGCTTCCAACCTAGAAAATAATATTTAATGGATAGAAAAGTTTCAAAGACAAAATGAAATATACCCCTGAGTACCTACCACCCAGCTTAAGAAGCAGAACATGATCAATACGATTTCCAGCCTGGATGTGCATCCTCCCAATTACTTCTCTCCCCTTCTCTCTGCTCCAGGGATGGCCATGATCCTGATTTCTTACAATTCTTTTTCTTATGCTTAAAATTCTTCTTCTTAGGCTGAAAATGTTACTCCATTTGTGCTACCCTTAAGACTGGCTTCCTGGGCATGCACCCAATTCAATTTGCACAGGGCCTGGGGCTCGGAAGGTGAACTTTTAGTTGAGTTTTAATGCTCTCTGGTTGCCTTCTTGAACTTCACAATAACTTTATCCTATGATTGATGCTTTGTGCATGGAGGAGATGAGACAATGGAGCATGCTCCAGGACTTGGAGCCTCAGCTTATGGGCCGTCCCATCTCCTACTATCTTTCTGAGATGGGTTCTCGGCATTCACTCCCCTGCCCCAGCTCAGCAGCCGCTGCTGCCCTCTGGCCCTGGCAGGGGCCTGAGTGTGGGAGAGGGAGAGTGGATGTCAGTAACTTGTGGGCTCCAGGATCCTGTGAAGGTCTGCATCCCCATGAGTGTCCTTGGGCCTAAGAAAATCTTAGCTTTTTCTTTTGTACAAACACCACAACAGATGGAGAGAGAAATCACCAAAGAAAGGAAAAAGCTTTTTTCCCTGCTTTTTGAACCAGAGGGGCCCCTATTTTCATTTTGCACTGGGCCATTAAAATTATATAGTCAGTGCTGGCTATCCTCAACCATAGAGGGTATAGTTTTATGTTTTTGCTCTTTACATAAACTATGTTACTTGTATTCTGCATCTCGCTGTTTTATTAAACATTTTGTTTGCGGGCTTTGTCTCTCTTAACGGCTGTAACCATTGTTCAGTACAAATGATGCCTCTATAAACATTCCTGTACATATCTCCAGATGTCTCTGCGCAAGGGCATTTTTTTAGAGTTTATATGTGCATACGAATATGTGTGTGTGAATGTGTAATTTTTTATCACAGGCTATGCATATTTTTTACTTTACTAAAACAAAATTATTTCCTAAAGTAGTTGTACAAAGTTACTATGTACACATAATATTTCCTGTTGATCCCCATCCATACCAACACTTAAGTACAAAATTTTAACTGTCAACTTAAAAGTAAATTCACCTATTTTATCCTCAAAATGAGTTTATTTGGGAATAGTCAAAAGAATTGCGATCTGGGATGTGCATGCTATGGTGAACCACAGGCAAATCTGGAAATCAAAGGAGAGGAACTTCCTTTCATAGAAAAAAATGGGGAGTAGGGAGAGCCTGTTCTAAATGAATGTCCATTGGAGGAAAGTAACTGTTTGGGGAAACAATGGTTTCTCATTGGCCGAGTGGTGGCATTTCTCATTGGCTGTGCAGTGGGGAGAGAACTCTTCATTCAGTAGTAAAGTAGTTTTACTTCCTGTCCAAGATGCAAGCGTAAGTCTCTGTGTTTAGTGTAACTGATGGGTGTATGATAGGGCATGAGAGCTCCCCCTACAGGCCTTCCTAATTTCAATTTAGTTAAGGTTTCTTTTATTAATTTCCACATAACTCACGGTGGTTTTAATTTGCAAAGTCCTCATTATTAAACAGTTTGAACTTTTTTCATATGTTTAATAACGATTTGAGTTGGTTATTCTGTGAAGTATTGATTCATGCATTTCACCACCACCTTTTGGGGGAGGAGGCCTTTTTCTTTGCTGCTTATCTTTACATTAGGAGTTTTTGATTAACAGGTGTTCTTAATTTTAACTTGAATTTCCCAGTCTTTTCATTTATGGTTTGAACTTTTTTGATCTTGTTCTAATAATTTTCCCTACTCTGACCTCAAAAAAAATATTATCCTATATTTCCTCCCAAAGTCTTAAGCTTATGGCTTTCATATTTCTTTATTAAACTTATTTTGTGTATGCTTTTTCAGTTATTGTTGTCCATATGGCAAACCAATAATCATAGCATCACTTATTCATGACCTATTCTTTCCTCACTGATCTGCAATGACACTTTAGTCATAAATTAGGTTTCATTCTACGTGTGGTCCTATTTCTTGGTGCTCTGTGCTGGTCTGTTGATTTTTTTAATACAATTTTATACAATATTATTTATTTTATACAATATTTTGCTGTTGTAATTAATCAAAGCTTTATTGTAAATATAGAGAAATAACTGGTAAAACGGTTCCCCTCATCTTGTTCATCTTCTATAGGAATGTCTCAGCTATTTCTTTGTTTTGTGTTTTGTTTCCCCACATAAATTTTAGCATCTGCTTACCAGGTAAGTTCCACAAGAAACTCTGAGTCAAATGTGAATGGAATTGCATTTAATCTGTAGACTAGTTTGAGAGAACGTGACCTCATTTTTAATATACTGAGTCTTTCTATCCACAAATATTTTATATATATAAAATATATCCCTTTATTTAGGTCTTCTTTCGCATCTTTAAGTGATATTTGTAATTTTCTTCAAAGAAGTCTTCGTGTATTTTGCTAGATTTATTCCTAGATGCATTATGATTGTATTCGTGTTGTAAGTGCTCTGTTTTGTAAAATTATGCTTATATTTTTGGGGGGGTTTCTATTAGATAATCATATTATCTGCAAAAAATAAAAAGTTAGCTTTTTCCTTTATAATTCCTATATTTTATTTTTTCTTGTCTTACTGCACAATGTTGAATCAAAGGCATCATTGTCTTATTCCTGATTTTAAAGGGAATAAGGTTAACTTTTCATTATTAAGTATTGTGTGTGCTACAAATTTTTGGCAGCAACACTTTTTATAATAGCAGTCATCATAGACTATACTGACATGACTGTAAGTTATGCTGTGATAGCAAACAACCTCCAAATCTTAGTGGCTTACTGCAATGAAGGTTTATATTTTTCTTTTGTTCTGTGTCAGCTGTGAGCCAGCTTCCACTCTGTTCCATCTCTGGTCCACATACTTCTTCATTTTGGAATCAAGAATGAAGAAGCAGCCTTTATCTGGGACACAAGATCTTTGAGGAGAGAGGCAGAAAAGAGCCATAGAGAAAGTGCGCCACAGCTCTTAACGATTCTGAAGAGACATAGCAGACATCTCTCTGCTTTCATGTTTATACTGGGCAGAAAAGTCACACGACCCAGCGTGAAGGTCAAGCAACCAGGAAGGACGTTCCTCTTACAGAGAGGAGAGTATGCAGATATGTTAGGGAACAATAATTCATTGCTCCTTTTATTTCAGAAGAACTTTGCTAGAAATTTTCTGTTTTCTCTAAGTTTTCAAAAGTTGCCTATTTCTTATTCATAGTCTTTTCCTAATATGTTTCCATCTCTGCTGCATTTTCAGTCATGTCCCCCTTTTCATTCTTAATTATGTGCAATCTTTTGATTAAATTTTCCAGAGATTTTCAAATTTTATTAATTGTTCTATAAGATCACCTTTTGGCTTTGTCTTCTCTGTAGCTTTGTTTTCTATTTCATTATTTCTTCTTTTATTCTTATCATCTCATTCTTTCTGCTTTATTGGTATTTGTTATATTCTTTTCTGAAAATGATAAGTTGGGTACTTAGGTCATATTTTCAGCCTTTTCTCTTTTCAAATATTAGCATTTAAGACTATAATTTTCACTCAAATTTGTTTTTTTCTTCTTTTTGAGGAAGATTAGCCCTGAGCTAACATCTGCCACCAATCTTCCTCTTGTTTGCTGAGGAAGACTGGCCCTGAGCTAACATCCATGCCCATCTTCCTCTACTTTATACGTGGGATGCCTACCGCAGCATGGCATGCCAAGTGGTGCCATGTCTGCATCCAGGATCCGAACTGGTGAACCCCAGGCCGCCGAAGCAGAACACGCAAACTTAACCGCTGTGCCACTGAGCTGGCCCCCTCAAAGTTTTGTTTTAATTGAATCCCACAAGTTTTGAAATGCACTATTTTCATGAAAATTGCATTCTAATTATTTTAACATTTCAGTTATAATATATAGAAATGTATTTTAAAATTCAAAATGTATTTTCATAATTCTTTACATTTTTCTGATTGATTTACTTTTGTAATTAACAACTTAATTTTATAACATTTAGAAAAATTGGGGCGGGCCAGCCCCATGACATAGCAGTTAAGTTTGGCATGCTCCACTTCGGCAGTCTGGGTTCGTGGGTTCAGATCCCAGGTGTGAACCTACACCACTCATTAACCATGCTACGGTGGTGACCCACATATAAAAGTAGAGGAAGATTGGCACAGATGTTAGCTCAGGACTAATCTTCTTCAGCAAAAAAAAAAAAAAAAAGAGAGAGAGAGAGAGAGACTTTTTTCATGGTCTAGTAATTTTTGTAATTATTACATGGTCTAAATTTTTGTAATTATTGCATATGTACTTGAAAGGAACCTGTGTCCTTTAATTTTGATGTGCAGAATTCTAAACTTATTTATGAAATTGTATCAGAGGGTGCTCCTAACTTGAACTAGTTTAATTTAATGCTCTTGACTGTGGATTCTCTGAAGGTGAGGATAATATAAATTTGAATCTCAGTCCCACTTGAAGACAAGTCTATGGTTAAAAAAAGAATATTGTTATTATTGTTATCATTTTCTCTTTTCATCTTTACACCTAAGCCATATCAGAGGGAGATGTTTTTCCTGCATGACTCTGCTTTTTGAAGGCAGACAAAAGTTTTTCTAGGTGACCCACTGAAGATGCATCTCTTCTGGGACCCTGACTCTGTGAAGTGGCTTGTGTTCCATCTCTCCTCATCCTGCCCAGGTTCAAGGCCAAGCTGTTTGCTCCTGATAAGCTAAGCATCATTCTTCAAATTCTTTATTTTTCTTTTCTGGATTTGCCACTAGATCAGTCGTGGTTTCAGTATCCTGTCAGGATGTTTTTGGCTTTTGATGGTTTCTCTCATTTTTTGTGCAAGGTTCCCAATGGTAAGCTGCACCAAGACAGAGCTAGTCAGGATTACCCCTGACTCCCCAGTCACTGAATCTAATAGTCCCTTTTCTGCTCTTATTTCACTTCACCTCTTTGCAACATGGAATGCAGTTGTTACTCCCTCCTTCTCGAAGAATTTTCCTCTCTGGAGTTTTCTCCTACCATTCCGGAGAGTTGTTACCAGGCTCCTTTGCTGGCACTTTCTTCTTTTCAGCTTCTAATTCTTAAAGTGTTCTAGGGTCTGGTCCTAGGCTGCCTTCTCTTGTCCATTGACACTGTCTCCCTAACTGATCTCATCCATTATATAGCTTTGAATAGCACTTAAATGCTCTTGGCACCCAAATCCGTATCGTCATTTTTCACATTTTCCCTGAGCCCTAGTCCTGTATATCTAGCTGCCTGCTTAACATACTATTTGCTTATTTTATAGCACCTCAAACTCAACTTGTCTTAAATCAAACTCTTCGGGATTCTTTCCCCCTAAAATATATTTATTGCCCAATCTTCCCCAGTCTCTCCCAAGACCCAGGAGTCAACTAAACTTCCCTCTCAACCCTGTGTTGATTTCACTTCTAAAACGTATCTCAAATCCATCCACTTCTGTCCATCTCCACTGCTACCACCTCAGCCTAATGTCTGTCACCTCTTTCCTGGATCACTAGTCTCCTGAGTTTCATGATTGTAACTCTAAAATCTATTGTCTGTACACAGTTGGCAGAGTGATCATATTAAAAGATAGTTGATTTCACTTCATTTTCTTAAAATTTCTCAATATCTTCTCATTGACTTCAACTAAAACCCAGATTTCTTACTTTATCACATAAGGCTCTTGTATGCTCTGGTTTAGTAGTTAAGCCTCTGCCCTCTCAGCGCCTAACACTCATTATGGTGTTAAGCTCTCTGAACTTGTTGCCCTCTTTCTGGAATGCTCTTTCTGATTCTCCATGGGGCCATGCCTCCTCGCCTTCAGGTGTGAGCTCACACCTCATAGTCTCAGAAAGACCTTCCTTGATTATCTTATTTAAACCAGCACTTCCCCACTTCCTCCCAACCCAGTTATACTCATTTATATGATGCTGTTTGTTTTCTTTCTAGCACTTACCACACTCTGGAATAATCCATTTGCTTATTTGTTTGTTGTATGGTTTCCCTCAGAAGATTGTAGCTCCAGAGAGCAGGCACCTTACTGGCCTTAGTCACTGTTGGCAAGTAGTACACAATAAATAAAGATTATTACATGAGTTGTTTTATTGATTCCTTACTAGATGTCAGACATTACTCTAACTACTTTAACCTTTAAAAGAACTGTGTGAGATATAGGAAGTCTTTCCCTCTCAACTCACTTCTTCTCTCAGATGGAGACATGTAGCTACAACATGGAAGCCCAGAAAGTTTAACCTTTATAGCACATTAGAATGATTCTCTTCCCCACTGTCAATTCTCCAGAAATCGCTTAACCACTCAATAAGAAAAGTTAGGACTGGCCTAACAACCTGGTCCTCTCTTTATTCACTGGATATTACCTGGGATTATTGTCAACGGCCCTTCAGAGTCCAGAGACCTCAAGATGGAAATCAACAACCAAACCAGAAGAACGTGATGTCAATATGCAACATCAACTATTTATACCTTTATATATGTGCATTTTCCTTCTAAAGAAGTGCCACATGACTAGTATCTACACAGTGATTTACAAATAATAAGTATATTTTGAATACATAAATACATATAAATAATTTATTTCATATTTTCAATTTTCAATAAATTATCTATAGCTACCAACAGTCCTCTGTTTTAATGTGATTCTCTGTAACCTCCAGCCATTCAGAGCCTAAGATAGAAGATACTAAAGTAGATACCAAGCTCTTTAGGATTTAAGTCCAAGCTTCAGTTGACTGAAATTCACAGATATGGCATGTTCATTAAAGAGGCAGGATCCCAGAATACAAAAGTCAGCTGTATCTGGAAGAACAAAGCAGGCCTCAGTTCAAAGGTAAAAAGGGTGGGAAGGGCTTTGTGTCTTAGTTCCAAACATTGAGCAACCTAGTCTGCTCTTCCATGTGTGCTTCATAAAAGTAAAGACATAAAGGGTAAACCAAAGAAACCACAGTGATTAAGGACTGTTTTTCTTCAGTGGTAACCAGAAAGCTGATATATAAATGATATATAATCCAGTGTCATTGAATTTCATTTTCTTAGTATTAAAAGAAAACATAACATAGCTATGCCTCATCTCAGTGTGATCAATTTCTGTTTCTGACGAAACAAACAGAAAACTTGACTCATTGTTTGGTCTGTAACACTCAAAGAAGAGCCCATGGAGATGCAGACACTTCCGTTACCAGGAGCCTCTTGAATTGATCTTTTGTCCTTGTTGATTCTCCTTCCTTCTTTCTTTTTCAAACAATGAATGCGTTTGAACCAAAGGTCTTCCCTGTGCTCATGTGTGTGCTGGTAGAGACGGAAGACAGGAGAGAAAGTCAGTCCTTTCTGCCCACTGCCTTATCAGGATTTCATGTAAGCAAGGAAAACCTGTTGCTTATCCAGGTGCTTGGATGAAGGGGGAGGCAAGAAGAAGGCACAATTGCAGCTCACATTTAGTGAACATCTATGCTATGCCAAGCACCGTACTATGAGGTGGGCATGTTACCTTCCCCATTTTATAGATGGAAACGAAGTTCAGATAGAGGTGTCACTTGGCCCTTGCTCCCACAATCTGCGTAAGAGTACGTACAGGAATCTAAACCCCATGTCCCTGACTTCCAAGCCCATGTTCTTATATCACATGGACTTGTCAACATTCTTCTCTTTAGAAGGGTTGGAATTCTCTTCACTTTGAGTGGATGTGTTGACTGTAAAACAATCATTCCACTTTCTTATTTTTCCAAGTGGAAAAAAATACACAAAGCAAACTCCCTGCAACCTGCCTGTATTAGTTTCCTACTGCTGATGTAACAAATTACCACAATCTTGGTGACTTAAACACCAGTGTATTCTATCAGACAAGTGGTAGAACTGGGCAAGTTCTGAGCCCTTGGAAAAAGCACAGTCAGTTACCAGGTCCTGGAGGATGGCCTGCCTTTGAAGAGCCTCATCTATAATAGTCCTACCATCTGAGCTTCTGTGTATGGCAAAAAAAAAAATAAAAAATGAATAATTTTAAAATCCGTAACAACATTTAGATTTAGAAATAGCAACATATGATTAAGAAATCACTTTGAAATATCTAAACTGGAAGAGGTGATACAGGATAAAATATGCCCATTCTATGAAAAGCAGAGAATGCAAAGTGCCCTGGTTCGCTAATTAAAGTATCTCTCTATTTTCTAATTCCTTTCCTTTCTAACTGCAGGGGTCACTGCTGGCAAGATTTGCCCTCACTGCCAGCTTCTGAACAAAGTCAGGAAATCAACATTATAATCATGCCTTGTTTCCATAGCAAGGGATCCTGCAGCTCTGAGCAAAACAGCGCTTTCTATACCCTGCCGGAGAGTATGTGGCAAAGAAAGATTAATTAGCCTCTCACTAATTGACAGTATTTCCCTGCACATCTGCTTGAGCCTGATGTGAGTTTAAATGTCTCTATTTAAGTGTCTGAAGCTGATTGAACATGTATAAAATTTAATGTCCCTTTCTAAACCTCAGAGATGCCTGGAACCTGGGTTCCCTCTCTTTGAATAGCGGAAACGTCAGAGAAAGGCTTAGGGGTGTGGAGATGAATCCTGAGGAAGCAACGGAGAGTGTGGGGTAAGAGGCTGATAGCAGGCAGAAGTGAAGTGAGAGACCTGAGGTGGGGTTCAACACCCAGCCAAGTGGCTGGCAAACCACACCACCTCTTCGGACTTTTCTTGCTCAGGTGTTAGATTGCACCAGTGGTTTTCCAACTGTATTTCCCAGAGTCCTAGAAGTTCCAGAGTCCCCTTAGGGATCTCTTCGACTCTAGAGCGGTGCTAGTCAATAGAAATTTTGTTCAATAGAACTTCCTGCTATAATGGAAATGTTCAACATCCATGCTGTCCAATAGGTAGCCACTTGCCACTAGGGGCAATAGGGTGCTTGTCACGTGGCTAGTGTGACTGAGAAACTGAATTTTAAATTTTATGTAATTTTAATTAATTTAAATTTAAATAGCCCCATGTGGTGAGTGGCTGCCATATTAAACCATGTAGCTCTGGAGGGTCTGAGTCGGGGTCTAAGTGGACAAGGTCCAGGATTTGCCCCACTCCTGCTTCAATCAGAACCCACCTGCCTTTCTCGGTTGCCAGTAATATATTTCCACAGTGGTTCCCCTGAACAAAGGGTTCTATAGCTTTAGGGTATTTGAAGACCACTAGACTAAATAATCTCCAAGGCTCTTAAACTTTGAAAGATCCTAATCTCAAGGCCCTAATTTCCCCTTGTATGCAGCCAGAGCCAAATACACTCTCCTGGGTGTAGGGGGAGGTAAGAAAGCCTACCCTACTGTCACACCCCATTCTGCCTGACATGGGGGAAGATGCTAATGCAGCTGATGTGGCCTCTAAACTGAAGAGCATATTGGTTCCTTTGACAAGGAAAAGGCGTTTCCTGATGCTCCCAGCTGCTCTATCTAACGTGCTCCCCAGGGGCTGCTCATGACTCTTTGTGGCTTTTGCTGGTCCCACAGATTCAGACCATGGAAAGAAAAATGATCCAGAGGCGATAAAAAATCTGAACAAAGTTAATTTTTTCAGCCTTTTAGGTCTCCATTCTCATATAGCTGGGAAGGAGGGGCCAAGGATTTCCCAAGAGAAAAATGCCCAGAGATCTGTCAAGGCCACTCCAGGATAAACACCTCCATCAACATGGCCTTTGGCTACTGTTGCTCCCAGAGTTGGGGCTGGGGTGGTGGTGGAGTGCTGTGTGCGCCCTCTGGGGGTGATGGGGATTTTTAGGCTGCTTAATTTTAAAACGGTTTATGATGAGGATTTTTAGGCTGGTTACTTTTAAAACTACAGATAAGAAGCAGGCTCCAAGGAGTGGAATTTGTTTGCCCTTTGATCAGAGACAATTGCATTTGTAAAGGAAATCTCCATGCCTCCCTCTCTGGAATTTGTTTGCCCCTTGTTGGGAAACATTTACATTTCTAAGGGAAACCTCTATCTGTGAAGATGCCTCCCTCTCTGAGCCAGGAGGAAGGGGGGATGGCCTTATCTTTGGAAACTGTCTGGCAACCTCGTGTAACTGACCCCCCCCCCCCCCCCCCACAAATCCTCCTTTGTCTTTAGCCGAGGATAATATTTGAGCGGTGACTTCTGCCATTTACTCAATCCGGTTTGATTCGTGGGACCACCAAATGGCCAGACCAAACGGGCACTAATAAAGAGATAACTCACACACCTATGCCTTAAATATTGGCCCCAACCCTCAGTTCGGGGCAGCGGCAGCAGCAGAAGCTCCGACTGCCCATGGGTCCTGTCCCCATGCTATTCCACACTATTCTCTAAATAAAAGAGCACTACTGCCAGATCTTGAGAGTCTAAGAAATCTTTCTTTCGACTCCTCGGCTCACCGATCCCGCATCAGGGGGACAGGTGTGATCAAAGCAGAGACTATGAGTTGTACATGGTGAGGTTTTGCGTGACTCTGTCAGGTGTAAGCCCCGAGATCGAAGCTCAATGAGGTCTCCATCTATGAGACAGGAATCTCACCTGAGTTAAATATTTTTGTGAGATGACCAAGAAATAAGGTGTAGTGCATTTCACATCCCAGAACCACCTACAAAATCTGCAAACTACACAATGTAAAGCTTGTCTCACAGAAGGTGCCAGTATCTTTGTCTGTGTCTCATGGAAGGAAGAGAGGGAAAGATTACATAGTCCCTAAAGTGGTCATGTGGTGAGAGGTTGTAGGAAAGAATGTTGAACTCCCTCATGGAGGCGAGAGCTCACACAGCTCCTTGAATTACACTTCCCCAGACTCCCATCAAAGCTTTCCCCCAGACAAAGGTAAGTAATTACCAGTAACCTTCCAGAAACCTTTTGTAAGAGGAAATGGCTGTGATTTTCCATCTTTCTCAACCACACTAAAACAAACAGTGGTGCCTGTTGAAGTTTCAGTCAATATTTTAACCGAAGAATACAATTGAGGGAATCACATCACTGAACATATTTTTCCAACCCCACATTCTCACTTAGAGCAGAAATTCTTGACAAGAGTCTTCTCTTTTGCCATGCGTTTGCTCGAAGACTCTGTAAAAACACAGTGTGGCATTTTGAGGAGGACTTGTCCCAAGAGTGTCATTCGCTGTAGTTTTTCTTGCCTTTATCACATTTCTGATTGTCTCTTCTTATAGCTCTAACATGTTAAATCACTTTCACCAGGCAAACTAATTAATAAAGTACTAATTTTAGGACACTAAATTACAATCACAAGCATCTACCTTTCCTTCTCTCCTGCTCTCTGGGCTTCCATCATCCAATATAGCCACCTATGTCTCTAATACACACACATCAAATAGTCACCCTTCTCATCCCCCTTGTTTCATCAACATGAATGTTCTTTGAATCCTGTTAAACAGCAAGAGAAACTCTGAGACCTAGAAGTCACCTTGCTGTTTGGTTTGAAAGAGCATCCATAGCCTTGTCAACTTGCTTTCTACCTCTTTTATCCATCCACCAGTCACAGAGGCTTGTCGTGAATTCCCTCAAGATTTTCCTTCAGAAATAAGAGTTGGTAGGATGATCCCCCACCATTGATACCAGAAACTATCCCTACAGAGATCTCTATCAAGACTCTTCTCAAGGAGCAGCTGCTCTCAATTGAGCAACCCCCTCCCCCAACTCTTGGGACAAGTTGCAAGTATGCCACCTGTTCAGGGTATGTCTCCACATACCCTGAGTCTCTAGAGTAACAATAACATTTCCTCATTCAGTTAACTAGTTATTTCTAGAAAAGTGTAGTAACTGCAGTGATGTTATTGTAAAGGACATCCTCAAGAGGAAGCAGAATCAATGAGGACACTACTCCCACCCCCCTCCTCCTCAGCCTGTGAGTATCCTTGTTCACTACTCTATCTCCAATGCCTAGTTCAACAGGCTCTGGTTCCTGGTTGGTGTATGGGTGAATGAGTGAATAAATGAATGAATGAAGCTGAACACAGATGGAAAGTAAGGCAACATTTTCAAATTAGAGGTTGGAAAAAGAATTGGCATAGGTTCTTTTTTCCCCAAACCTTAACTTTTGGCCTGGATCATATTTGAATTATTAAGAATATCATCCTGGAATGGGTTTCTCGAGTACAATAAAATAGGTATGCTTTCTCGGTGGTGCCCTATCCTTGTGCTCAGCAGCCCTAAGCTGATGCTTGAAGAACTGAATAATTCTGTTTTCTGCCTGTATGGAGGTGACTGGAAAGGCTGTGTTGTGAACCAGGGTCTCTCCACATGAGAATACAAATAGGCTCTTTTGCTCCGTAGCTGAACTGGTTGCTTTGGGAACATTCCTGTCGGTGGCTCAGTACGAGAGGCTGGTTTCTGACAACAATATGCGAAGTTAAACTGTTGGTTTCCATCAGTTAATAGCTGTGCTGCCCTGTAGAGGCTGGGTTTCAGTGTGTCCATCTCAGCCCTGTTTGAAATCCTGCATGTCAAACTAAGAGCAATGCATTCTTTTTTGTTTCTGAGTTCACTAGTCTTAAAAGATGTAGGACAATTGCCCAGCCTACTAAGAAAAGATTCTAGACTGATTACAAGTCACAATCCCTGTCAGAGCTTTCAAACACCTTGTGGTAATAATTACATGTCAAGTCTGAGGTTACCCTCTAGAGACTTTCTTTTGTAGTGTGGATATCTCTTTATTACAGGTTGTAGCCAAATAATTTTTCATCCTGTGGTGCTGGATCCCAATTAGGTAAAAGTAATTTAAAACTAAAAGGTTCACATGGCCCATTACCTTTCTCCGTGCCACAGATCTCCACTTTAATGAATCCAACCCACAGGGTAGGAATTATTTCTGAGAAAAGACTGTGCCTGCTGTTGGAATGGGAGCACCTCTTTATGTCTCTTACTCACTGGAGCCCTCTTACTCTCTTCAGACTATACAAGTAAACTCCTCAGAACCATTTCCCATGATTTATTGAAATGATAAAATTGGAAACTATGGAGATTTTAAAAGGAAAGGAGAAATCTCAGGTTTGAAAAATGGAAAACTTATTTTTTTCCAGTTCTGTAAAAATTACCTGTGTTCTCATAGGACTCCACAGAGGATCTTGCCTGATACCTGCCTGGAGTCACATGAAATTTGTTTCCCCAATTGTTCCCAAGGAAGAGATTAATGATGAGCCAGACAGTCAATACTGAGGAAATCTATTCTTCACGACTTTGACCTACTTTTCCGAAAACAGACTCAGAAGACTGAGTCTCGTTCAAAACACCTGGAAGACAGAGCAACTTAACCTGATTATTGTGACCCAAAGGACTTGGGAGAGAAAGGCCTTGTGAGCAGAAGCAGAGGTAGGAGTTTGGATTGACTATGAAGAAAAAGTAGTTAAGCAGTGGAACACACAATTTAAAACACAAGACAAAATAAAACCCCACAAGCATGTGCAAGGAGAACCAGTTAGCAAGATGATGTGATGGTGTATGGGTAATGATGGCAATGCAGGCTAAATAGCCCCCTCACTGGAGTCTGTGAGACCATTGGGATAGAGGCTCACAACTGAGAAAGGAAAAGAGCTATAGCAACTTGCAATCAATAAAAACCTGCTTGGGAGGCAGCACTGGGCTACAGTTTGTTATTTTAACACTCACTACCATAATAGAATATGTTTTTCTATTTTGCAGAATGCTATCCCATAGATAAGATGTACATTGTTTATTTTCCAAGATGTCTGTGCTTGCCTTTTCCGTGCATGTGGTACTTCCTCTTATGATGACTTGGTTGCATGGGACATGTGCAAATGTGAACGAAGCTACCATAACACTTCCAAAGGCCTAGCTGCCTCCCCGGGCATCCTACTTGTTGCAGGATATTCTCTCAACCACTCTTCTCATATAGATTGTTCCCTCTGTGAACTGCTGCTCCTTTTCCCCCGCTACTCCCTGCCATTGTGGGGGTGTAAGCAACTGTAAAGAGTGCCATTGCGCACCAACTTCAGCCCAGTGTAGGGAGGAACAGAGATGGCAGCCATCACTCTCCCACTGCACAAGGACAACTGGGGAGACAAGGGGAATCTACTTGGAACCCCAACAAAGTAGCACAGAATATAATAAAATCTGGAGTTGACTGTTAGAGCCAGAAGGAGCTATAGCAATTCAGAGGAAGAGGAGGTCAATAAGAATAAGAACGACCAAGAAATGCTTCCTGGCGTAATTGTAGGCAGCAGGGCACACTGAGATTAAGTGTGTGGCTTTTGGAGTCAGCCTGACCTAAGTGTGAAGCCATCCAGATAACACTGAATGAGTTATTCAGAGTCTCTAAGCTTTGGTGCTCTCACCTACTTTTCTTTTCAAAGTCGGGAAAATTATATCCACTCCACTCTGTAATAGGGGTGAAATTAAATAATTTATGTAACGTGTCAAGCACAGTGTTTGGCACATGGTAGTTACTCAATAAAGGGGACAATTATTCTTATGGAACTTTAGCTGGACTTAGAAATTTAAGTAAGATTAGAAGAGATGGATGGGGAAAAGGATCATATTCCAAGCAGAGAGCACAGAGGGAATACAGTACACAGCTCTTACACATTCGTATACTCAGGTCTTACCCATGTAGACTCTCAAGAAATACCTTATGTTTTCATTTGCAATAATTTTATATTTATTAGAAAGTTGCAAAGATATTGCAGAGTTCCTGTATACCCTTTATCTAACCAAAGCTACAAAAGCAATCTATTGCAATATATAAATGTATCAGATCAACATGTTGCATGCCTTTAACTTAAACAATGTTGTATGTCAAATAAATTTCAGCTAAAAAAAAAAGGAAAGAAAGAAAACATCAGACAAACACAAATTGAGGGGCATTCAATAGAATGCCTGACCAGTACTCCTGAAAATCGTCAAAGTAATGAGAAAGAAAGAGGCATCTGTTTAATGATCAAATGATTGGAGGCAGCAAGAAGAAGAGCATGCTCTTGTAATGCTGAAAGGACCCCTGTGTGAATGTGAGACAAGGACTGATGATGAGTAGGTCAAGGGTAGGAGGTGCTGGGGAAAAAGTAATTTAGACACATTTACTACATTACCCTACATCATGCCCACCTTAAATCACCATGATAACCTGAGAAATTGGCATACAAGGAGAAAAAGTCTGACGTGGTTCTCCCCACTCGTGGAACCCCAGAGATAAATGTCCCCCTTGATCCTGTTACCCAAAGTACCCCGATGTAACAAAACTAGGACGACTCATGCACAGATGCGTGTGTTCTATTTCTGAGGAAAAATCTTAGGGTTTCTTGAGACATCTGACTGGTCTTGTTAAATCATTTCTTGATTCATTCTTTTAATAAATAATTTACTTATTATCTATTATATACCAAATATGTACTAGAAATATAACAGTGAGTAAGTTTGTGAATTGCGAAAAAGCTCATGAAGGACAAATTACATGGAGAGCTAAGAACACGTATAGGGTCTGATCTGGTCTGGAAAGTGAGGAAGGATGTCTATGAGGAAGTAACTTTTGCATGGAGATCTGAAGGATTAAGAGGAATTCATTGGGGGTGGAGGAAAACTGTCTGACTGAGGGAAACACAGTGCACAGGCCCTGAGGCAGAAGGGAACAGGGATGGTCTGAGAAAGATGGCCATGGCCAGGGTGGCAGAAGCCCAGGGAGTAAGAATGTGAGATGAAGCTAAAGCTGTGCACAGGGACTAGGGTCGTGAAGGCCAGGTTAGAGATTTGCGACTTTTCTAAAAGCAATGGGAAGCCATTCTAAGATCCCCAGGCTTGGTGGAGAGAATGAACTGAAGAGGAACAAGATTGAAAATGTGGAGACCAGAAGTTTCAAGAGCCCTGGGGAGCAATGATGGTAGCTTGACAGAGGGTGGCAGTGCTGGAGATGATCAGAGGCGAGCAGACTTGATATTTAGGAGGTAAAATCAGAAAGACAGGAAAGACTAGCTATTGGAGGTGAACAAGATGATGGCAAGACAGACAAATATGACAAGCAAGGTGAATGACTTGAGAAGCTGGACAGTCAGGGGAAAGCTTGAGGAAACAGAGGACTGAAGATTTTTCCCTGGGGACCGCGGAGAAAAAGCACGGAAGGGGAATCCGGCTCCTAAAGGGAATCTGTTGGCTTCCTCTGCTGAGAGGCAGGTACTTTAGAAAGTGCTGGAATGTCCCGGGAGACTGAGGAAGAAGGCTGGCCATGAGGATATGGGGGCCTGCCCACCAGTAGGGCAGAGATAATGGTATTGGAACTGGTCTGAGAAGTGGTGGATCACGTGGTGCAGCAGCTCTCAGGAGTCTGAGAACTGACCCCCAGAAGTGTTCAGAGTGGACAACACACGGCAGGGGAGCATCACAGGCTGGTTTGTGGCTCTCAGAGCAGGAAAGTCCCTCTTCCACCAGGGACTGTACCTGACCTAGCCTTGTGCTCATTGTCTGTTGTCCTTTAAGAGAGAGTTAGCCACTGAAAGCACCTCAGTACCTGCTAACAGGTATGTAATCTTTTTTAAGTTGTGCTTACAAGTTTTCCACAGCACTGAGTTGGAAATATTTGCAAGTGGATGTGGGTTTCCCCAGGTCATTAAGACCATCTTCAGCACAAGACCATATTTTCTGTATCTCTGTTCCACAGTGTCAAGCATGCCTGAGTGAATAAATGCCATCCTGGTTCTAGGTCAGAGCTACAAGTGCCATGCAAAAGACCTCAGGCAATAAATAAATCAATAGATGAACTTGGCAAAATTGAAAATACCTACCCATATTATTTGTGTGTGGGTGTATGTGACACCCTAGAAGTCTGGTGAAATACGTTCATGAAGGCTGACTTCAGCTCTGTTTCCATATCTTGCTTACTTATTTTCCTCTGAGCTGGAACAAAGCCATGAAGAAGAGCCAAGGATTAACTCCCATAGTTTTACTGCTCCTCAATCGACAGAGGTTGGTTTGCCCTTTCTCACTGGCAGCTTCCAGAGGATTGTATCATCAAGCTGATGGCAGTCTTGTCCTGCTGCTCTGTCACCCCCTGACTTAGACAGTGGGAAGCAGAGGGCACCAGATGCAGAGGCTGTCGGAACTGATCCCCCCACCACACAGGGATCAGGGTTCAGAGGTGTTTGGAGGCCTGTTGCCAACCAGCCTATGAAGAACAGGCTCATCTCCCTTGTTTGTCCTCCCCCTGAGATGTAGTTTCCGAGCATTGGATTTTGGCTGCCTCAAATTCCCAGACAACCCAATGTACAGTGCTGCCTACAAACATGAGGTCAGGTCTCTGGAGGCACAGTTTCCATGCTTAGGAGTGTTCTTCCAAGTCCTGACTCTCCCCATCAGCTGCCTGTCTTATACCTCTTTGCCATCCTTCCTTCTGGGTATTCTTGTTCACTCGTCAGCTTTCTCTTTCCTCAATCAGTAGCACCACAGGACTCACATAGGTGCACATTTATTTAAAAATCCACATCATCAAAAATGCAAATTAAAACAAAGCTGAAATTTTTTTTGCCAATCAAGATAGCAAAGGTTTTTTTTTTAATGTTAGTATTCAGTGTTGTCAAGTTTCCAAGGAAATGGGTACTGTCTTACACTGCTGCCAAGGATATAAATAGTTCACTCTTTCTGGAAGGCAACAGAAATTTTATCCTATGTCTTGAAAATATGCGTATCATTGGACCCGGCCGTGACATTGAGAGTCTATGCTAACTCTCTCAATTTAATTCTCACAGTCATTTCGTGAGGTGGTTAATATTATTGTTATCCTCATTTACGAATGACAAAACTGAAAGTCAAAAAAAGTGGATAAATTGTTCAAGGTTACACAATAAATGTGTAGCTAGACGGGGACCCAAATGTGGATCTCAAATATGATGCTTAAATCTCAAATGATGCGAAAGGCTGTGTTCTTACACGTAATGCAAGAATTTTCATCAGATCTTTACTTTACATAATAGGAGAAAATTGAAAGCAAACTGAATATACAACAATAGGGAATTGATTTTTAAAGTTATAGTGCAACAGACAGTGAAAAATGCATATATTCTCTAAAAGGACGTTGTAGAAGAATGTTTAGTGATGTAGAAATATGTTCATAACATACGATTTAGCGTAGAACATAATGTACAATATAATCTCAACTTTTTCAAATAATTGTATACATGTGCACAGAAAAATGATCAGAAGAATATATCTCCAAATATTAATAGTGCTCATCTCTTACTGCTTGAATTTTGAGACTGTTGTCTTCTTCATCCTTACTGCATTTTCTATAATGTACATGTATTTTTTTAGTAGCAAAAAAATTACTAAAAAAGATTAAGAAGTCCCCGTTTCCCTGCCTTGAGGCTGGATGGACTTCAGCTCTATCATAACATATAAGAGCCTCCATTTATTGAAGCATCTGCTACCCACCTGGCAAGTAGGCTTTTAGAGGACAGTTCCCTTACCTCTCATCTATTAGCCCTTTTAAGCCCTTGTTACAAATAAGAACGCTGAGGTTCAGAGATAATCACGTAATTTGCTAAAGATCACACAGCCAACAAGTGGCAGAGCCTCGAACCTTCGTCTCATTCCAGAACCTGTAGTGCAGTGGTTGGGAGCAAAGATCTAAAGCCACCGGGCTTGGGTTCAGATTCCGGCTGAGCTACTTGCTAGCTGTGTGTGAGGAGTGACTTCCTTTTTCTATCTCAATTGCCTCTCAGGTAAATTTGGATAATAATGGTGTCTACTAGATAATGATGAGGATCGAATGAGTTAATTATATAAGGTGCTTAGAACAATACAGGTATGTATCACCCTGAAGTGCTGATATTAGTAAATGGCCCTCCTAGCTGGTGCTGGGAGGTATCCTGGAGCAGCTGAAGGAATGTGGTGCCAAATACATCTGGAAATGCAATCAGTTTGGGCCACTTAACTGAGTGACCTTGAGCAAGTTACCTGATCTCTCTTGTTCCTCTATTTCATTATCTCTTGTGTCAAGTGCCCCATTCATGGTAATTGCTAATGATGACAATTGTCCCACCATTCTACCAGCCCGTCCCCATTTTTCTTCCACACAATGTGATGCAGCCACTAGTTAGGAAGCCACTGCTTTGCTCAGGCTGAGCTGCACCGCTGCACTCCACTCAAGGGCTATGGCTGCGCTCTGCTCCGAGGAGGAAGCTTGAACACAATGATACATGTGCTGTGCACCTCATCTTTCTCCCCAGAGGGATTCTGTTCTGCTTCTGAAGCAGGAAAAGAAGGTCACCAATTTAATACCTTTCTGCTTTGCTCCTGTAACAACAAAGACAGCCGTATAATCTTTAGTTTTGCCAAAACAAGAAGCCCTGAAATGTTTTGCTTCTTTTAACTGTATTAAAAAAATGAAAAAGAAGTTCCATCTGCTTGGCTCCAGAGCCTGGAAGCGCTACAGTTCCCAGGGCAGCAGAGGAGACGGAGGAAGCTGGTTGATGGCTGCAAGCGTTTGCCAGTGGAGTGTGTTCTGCATGGGAAAATAAACACCGGCCATCATTAAGGTGTCTGTGCGTTCCTCAGGGAGGGGAAGGAAAGGGAAGAGAGCGAATGATGTCAGCATCCCAGAAAGCAGCCAGACTCAGTGTTATTTGTTTTTTTCTTTTCAAAATTAGAAGACTCTGCTGGTTGTTACCTTCCCAGCCTATTGTTCTCTATGTGTCCTCTCTCAACTGTGCCAAGACACATATTTCTCATTCCCTGGACCACCCGGAAGGTGTTATTTGGAATGACACTAAACAAACAACCCTGATTCCAGCCCCCTAGGGAACACCCAACCCTGGAGAACAGCTCCAGAGGAGAGTGGCTGTAGGGATGTGGCCTGGCCCAGGACCGTCCCTGCTCAGGTTGACTCTAGAGGGGCCACCTCTGATCCATACATTTGGAGCCAATGGGGGGAGCCCAGTGCAGCATGGACTGGACTGCTGGTCTTGAGAGTGGAGTAGCCTGAATCCACTCCCTTCAAGGGTGATCTGAGACTGAGTCACTTCTGACGGCGAAGGAAAGCTCTGGCTGGCGGGCCACAGACAGACCTCTTCTTAGTCAGACCCAATGTTCCAAATCAAGCCATTTTCTCAAGACATGGCCTCAGGGAAGATAAATGACCTGGAGAGCGTGGGAGACCATCCGGGGCCCTCAGAAAGAAAGGATTCCTGAACTAAAGTTGGATACTTCAGTGTCCTGAGTAAGAGCAAACCCGAGATGTTCTAAGGCAGGGTTTGCAAGCTAGGGCTTGTGGGCCATACTCAGCCTACTGCCTGCTTTTAGGCAGTCCTGGAGCTAAGAAGAATTTTCACGTTTTTCAACGGTTGAAAAAAAATCGAAAGAACAACAATATTTTGTGACACTTGAGAATTAAATGAGAGTCGAATATTATTACCCATAAGTAATATTTTCTTAGAACATAGCTTACTTATTCATTTACATATTGTCTGTGGCTGCTTTCATGTTACCGTGGTGGAGTTGAATAGTTGCAACAGAGGCCGTACGGCTCCCAAAACCTAAAGTATTCACTATCTATCTGGTCCTGTACAGAAAAACTTTGCCGACCTGTATTCTAGGGCAGCATTTTTCAAATTTTAATGTACTTTAGAAATCAACTGGAGGGCTTGTTAAAACAAGTTGCAAGCACCATCTCCAGAGTTTCTGCTTCAGTAGGTCTGAAGTGGAGTCCAAAATTTGCATTTCTAATAAACTCCCAGGTGATGCTGTTGCCGCTAGCCCAGGGTCCACACGTGGAGAACCAGTGTCCAAGGGAAACACGGGCTGTGATTGTTCACAGGGCGGAGAACGTGAAAAGAAAATGAGAGGAGATACTGAGGCAAGTCGGTTCCAGGAGAATGTCAAAGCTGGAAAGATAGGGAAAGGAAATTTCTAGGGAGTTAATGTGTGTTTGAGTATACTTCTCAGCAAGCACACACAGGAAAACAACAGATGGAGAGAAAAATTAAAGATCTCTGGCTTTAATGGAAAAAGGGCGTTGCTTTGATTAAAATGTATGGGCTGAAGGAAACAGATTCCCTCTAACCTCACCGCTTCACTTGGCTTTTCATGGTCTGTCCACCTGTGATGTGAGAGGGTAGATGGTGAAAGGCCTCACTTGAAACATGAAGAAGTTCTTAACCCTTTGAGGTAAGGTTATTTAAATTACTTTGAAATTTCTTACACTTGTGTCTCAGGAAAAAGAAGCAGTCACATATTTGTTTTGGTTATCTAGTGCTGCATAGCAAACCATTTCCAAACTTTGTGACTTAAGACACAATAGCCAGTTTTTGTTCAGGATTTAGTAACTGGGCTGGGTTCAGCTGCGTACCTCCCCTGCTGGTCTTTTCAGTGGCCAGTTATGTGGCTACAGTTAGCCACTGGCTTGAAACGGATAGCGAGGATCTCAGAGCCTCTCCCTCTTCACGTGGCCTCTCTTTCCAGCAGGGTAGCCATGCCTTACACGGTGGCTTAGGTCTCCTGAGAGCACAAAAGCAGAAGCTGCCAGGCCTTCTTAGGGATTAGGCACAGAACTGACACAGCATCACTTCCCTGGTGGCCACATTTTATTGGTTATCGTGAGTCACAGGCCAATCCAGATTCGAGGGGAGAGGAGACCCCTCCAAGGTGTGAACAGTGGGAAGCAAGACTCACTGGAGGCCACCAATGTAATCTATTAGAGCAGCATTTATTTGGGAAAGATTTCTACAAAGCAAAAGGAAAATAGGTACATGAGAGAGCTCCCCCTGGAAATAGATGACTCTGCGGGGACAAAACTAAGATTTATGGCACTTTTGGGGGGTGATATCCTAGGACTGAAAGCACTGGAAGTTCTTCAAGAGCATTAACAGATGTTTTCCTTTTTTACTTTTTAATTCTGCCCACTCAAGTTCTAGAACAGCATCCTTCCGCTTTGACTAAATTCACATAGTTACTGGCAATTATCTTAATTGCACATTCGTGGAAAACTCACCAGAGGTGAAATAAGATTACCTTTAAGTTATATAATTGGTGAGGATTTTTTGGCTATTGTTTTGTTTTTAACACAAGCACACTGGTACGCCCCCTTTTGAACGGCATCTGCATTTTGGAGCTTGTGTTTGGGGAGAAGTGAAGACTTGAAACAATTATTTTCCTCTTAGTACTTCATTCTTTTTTTTTCATATTTATTTATTTATTTGCTTGTTTTTAATTACAACAAGGGTTTATTGGATACCCATTGTAATGTACCTTGTATTTTCATTTAATCATTCTGTCCATATGAGCATATACAACTCTATATCATTCTTTTTGATGGTTACATAGTATTTTATTATATTATTTAGTTAATCTCCAATTGTTGGGCCCAAAAGAATTAAAAACATATGTTCGCACAAAAACTTGAACATGAATATTCGTAGCGTTATTCATAATAGTCAAAAAGTGGAAACAACACTAATAACCATCAACTGATGAATGGATAAAGAAAATGTGTAATATCCATACAATGGAAAATTATTCGGCCTCCCCAAAAAGAAGAATGAAGTGCTGACACATGCTACAACATAGGTGAACCTTGAAAACATTATGCTAAGTGAAGGAAGACAGACACAAAAGACCATGTATTTTAATGACTCCATTGATATGAAAGGCAAATCCATAGTGACAGTAAAAAGATTAGCATTCCTTCATTCTTGGAATGTTCTCGTTTCTGGGCTTCCACAATACCGTTCTCTTCTGCATCTCCTTGCTACCTTTCTGACTAATTCAGTTTCAAGCATGTCACCCCCACCTGCTCCTTAAACACAATGGTCCTTGGTGACCCTTATATTCTCTCACCCACATGCTCACTCTTGCACAGAGCTCAGCACTGCTGTGACAAATTTGCTGACTCTATGACTTCCAGATTTATCCCTCCAGCCTTTCCCTTCTCCTGAGCTCTAGACCCTCTTGCCATTTACCCTATTGAGCATTTTTTCTTGGACATTGCTCAGGTTCAAAAGAGAGTTCATCATTTCCCAAATCATGTCTTTATGCGTTTGCATGTGGCGCCTCCTCCACCAGAAATGCCCTTCCCGCTTCTCTGTCTTGTGAACTCTTACTCATTTTCCAAAATTTGGCTTAAATTTTACTTCCTCTATAAAACCTTCACAGGCTACTTGGTTTAGATAATTAGGTACCTTCTGTGCTCCCAAGCACTTTACGTGTGGCTTTTTGCATATACATTACATTGTATTTAATTATCTTGCCTGGTTGATCTCTTCGAAGGCTGCCATTTTGCGTTACTTTTTTTCCAGTAGTTAGTACAACTGCAGACAAGAAGTGTTCATTATTGAGTGGTAGAGGATAGTCGTGATAACAGCTAACACTTCTATTGTGCTTACTGGATACCAGGCACTGTTGTGAATATTTCATTTGTATTAACGCACTTAATCTTTGCATAAACCCCTTGAGGCAGGCACATATCTATGCCCATTTTTATATGGATAAACTGAGATTCAGAGAGTTTAAGTAACTTTCCCAAGGTCACACAGATACCAAATGGCAGAGCTGGGATCAGAACCTAGGCATTCTTGCAACAAAGTCTGTATTCTTAACCATTATGGCATATTCATATTAAGAAGAGACTTGGGTATTCCATTTTCCTCTCCCAAGCCTTCAAAAATCCCCTAATTGCTAAAAGAATACATTAGATTTTCTCTTTGACTCTGTCTACAGAAAACAAATTTCTTCAAGTTTCTTGTAAATAGTTTATTGTTTACTCAATTGGCTATACAGCCTAAATCTGACTTTTTTACAGATGTGTTACTCGCATGTGAATTCATTCACAAACGTTTATTGATCACCTCCTTTGTCTCTGTGCCAGGCACAGTCTTAGGCACTGAGGATAAATTGGTGAGTCAGAAATGAATTCTGCCCTCCTCAGGCAGAACTTGAGAACAAAGACTTCTCTACTCTCCATGCTTATCAATAGATCACCTGAAGTCTGTTTGCCAGTTGACTTCCAGTTAAACAAGAGTTGAGAGAAATCAATGAATACTGCCTATATTAGGCAGGGTCCTCCAGAGAAACAGAACCGATACGACAATAGGGTCTGTGTGTGTGTGTGGAGAGAGACAGACAGACAGACATTTATTTTAAAGAATAGACCCATTCAGTTGTGGGTGCTGGCAGGTCTGAAGTTAGTAGGGCAGCCTGGCAGTCTGGAAATTCAGCTAAGTGTTGACATGGCATTTCTGAGTCCAAAATCCACAGGACAGGTTGGCAGGCTGGAAACTCAGGCAAGGTTTCTCTATTGCAGTCTTCAGGAAAAATGTCTTCTTTGGGAAACCTCAGTCTTTGCTCTCAAGGCCTTCAACTGATTGGAAGAAGCCACCCACATGATGGAGGATAATCTGCTTTCCTCGCAGTCTACTGATTGTAAATGTTCATCATTTCTAAAAAATACTTTCATAGCAACATCTATACCAGTGTTTGACCAAACAGCTGGGCACCAGAGCCCAGCCAAGTTGACATTTAAAATTAACCGTCACACTGCCCATAGCCATAGGGTAAGAAGGAAAGTCTCAGAAGAAATGAATATATAAGCTACCTCCAGTTGAGGAAAAAATTTGTCATCTTAGAGGGTATTTTGTATGCCATAGTCTACATTTACTAAGAATATACTTAAAGTTGCCTTACACTTTTTCCATTTCTGAAACATCCTATACCACCTCTCTCCTTGTCCTCAGCACTCCTTCCACTGATCAAACACTTGCTTCTGCCATTCTCCCTCCCAGAATGCCCTTCCTGTCCCTCGCCACAGATAACACGTCTTCCTCAGGAAAGGCATAAATCAGGACACTTGTCCTGCCCCATGTTTTTTTTGTGACTCTTCTCATTTAGCATCAGGCTTCTCAGGTGCTCCACCACTTATAGAATTATGGAGCTTTGGAACTTGAAGAAAAACATATCAGCCAATTTAGTCAAATTTCCTCATTTTACTGATGAGGAAACTGGATTTGGTGACTGCTCTGAATTTGAGGTGAAACCAGGACTAGAATTTAGGTCTATTCTGGCAGCCTCAGGGGCTTTTAGACAGGATAGACAGGAGAGCACCTTTGCATATTGGAAGGAAAACTAGCCTGCCTGGTAGGAGATATGAAATGATGCCCCAGATATAGCTAGTGGACCTTGTTCAAGCTTTTTAGTCTCACTGACCCTCAGTTTCTTTATTTGTTATATGGCTTAAATCAGTGCTTACAAATCTCCTGGGAACCTTGTGAAAACAGATTCTGATTTAGTAGGTCTGAAGTGGAGCCTGAGAGCCTGCATTTCTGATCAGCTTCTAGATGTTGCTGATGGTGCTGGTCTTTGACTATCTTTTTTTTTTTTTTTTTTGTGATGAGGAAGATTGGTCCTGAGCTAACATCTGTGTCCTTGGCCATCTTTAGAGTAGTAGATGATCTGTAAGCCCAATTTGAGCCTTAAAATCCTATGATTTGGTGATTCTATGATTAGGGATGGCAGCGTCAAAGGTGTGCAAAGTGGGCAGTAGGGGAAAAAAACATTAAATTTTACCTATGTTTCTCTTTACACTTTGTTTTCACAATACTGTTCTTCTAATCAAGGTCAACATATATTCTGGTTGCCTGAGAAAGTCTTGCTTTATGCCTGTTTTCCTAGTGTGATGATTAGTAGAGACCCTTTCATTCTCAAAATTTATCTTCAAAAAGTTATTGTCCATTTGGGACAATAAACTATATGGTCACTCATCTTCTAAGTTTTTTGGCTCATTATTTATGTTCACAGAGTATAGAATATATTTGATTTCCATGGTTTACATGCTTCTAGCCAAGAAAAAAGTTGTGTCCCCAAAATTTTTCCTACGCAGTATATCAGAATTCCACGGTTTGTGAATTTCTGTTTTCTTTCCTTCCAGACAGCGCACTCAGTGCAGGGACTTTTGGCAAGGCCTTCTGCGTGCAGCCCTCCCAAGATGTAGGACCCTGGGAAAAACTGCCGGCTGTTTGTTTTGTGGTGACGGCAGCAAAGCTCACTCGGAAGATTAAAAGCCAAATGGAAAAATACCTCATGGGTGACTTTCCCACTTCCTATTCTCACGGAATCAGTGTCTGAGTGTACGGTTCCCAAGTTCAGGGGCAGCTCACGGCGTAAGCTGCTATGCCCATCTCACGAAAGACGGTTCTCCAGGCACCGCACGGGGAGAGCTCCAGCCCCAAACTGCAAACTCATCATGGCTGTTCCTCCAGGTTGCCTTCAGCTCTTGCACTGTCAATGCTTCTTCAAAGGATCCCATTCAAGGGAATATATTTCTGGAGGCTTCAAAACTGGTTGTTAGTTACCACTTTCTATTATGAGCTAGTGGCCTTTGTTTACTTATTGATTCATTTAATAATTATTCCCTAAGTGCCTACTATGTGGCAAGAAAGGATTTTTTTTTTTTGAGGAAGATTAGCCCTGAGCTAACATCTGCTGCCAATCCTCCTCTTTTTGCTGAGGAAGACTGGCCCTGAGCTAACATCTGTGCCCATCTTCCTCTTCTTTATATGTGGGATGCCTACCATAGCATGGCTTGCCAAGCGGTGCAATGTCCACACCCAGGGTCCGAACCGGTGAACCCTGGGGTGCTGAAGCAGAACGTGTGAACTTAACTGCTGTGCCACCAGGCTGCCCAAGAAAGGATTATTTGACAGCTGAAATTAAGGATTGTACACGGTGTTAGTCTGTAGATCTTAGTCCTTGACCAAAAGAAGTTGAGAGAAGTGGGTGTGGTTGTTAATGGAAAACTGGAGGGGTAAAATGTGACACTCTTTTTTTTCTACAATTGATTCAAAACATAAGAGCCTATGTATAAAAAAGGGAAGAAGAGACAAGTAATTAATGTCAGTTACAGAAGATTCACTCGCTGCTCACCTCCTTCAAGTCTCTGCTCAGAGGATGTTGGTTCATTGAGGTACCGTGGCCACTCTGTTTAAAATTGCAACTCACCCTCTAACCCAGAACTCCAAATCTCTGCTCTCTTTTATTTCTTCTGCTATGCTTATCCTACAATATATGATGTCATCCACCTGTTCATGCTGTTTATTGTCTTCCTTCCTCCAGTAGAATGTGTGCTTCATAAATTTGTGGAATAAACAGCCCAAACCTATAAAATGGTGTCAGACATCAGACAGGCAAAATTCCAGAATGAACTAAAACTTGAAAACAATGTCAGAACAACACAAAGGGATTTGAAACTGTGAGAGGCAAGAAGGATAAGAATCAGACGAGCACACAGAGGGTTGGAAATGTTGAGTACAATTTAACAGATGACAGAGAGCAAAACTACTCAACTCTTATTTTGCTTCTGTCTTCTCCAATAAGAAGAAGAAAGTGGAAACTTGAAAGGATAGGACAGAGCCAATGATATAAAAGAGAGAATTGCAATTCAGAGCATGCACTTTGTATGTGCTCCCATCTCCAGATCCAGCTGTCTGGGT
Organism: Equus quagga; assembly: GCF_021613505.1. Taxonomy (NCBI): domain Eukaryota; kingdom Metazoa; phylum Chordata; class Mammalia; order Perissodactyla; family Equidae; genus Equus; species Equus quagga. Next base: position 54,867,088 of record NC_060272.1, read on the forward strand.
CTCAGGGACTCAGGAAGATTTTGGTCAACATTAGAATCACTATAAGCACTCTTGAACAACAGCAAATGTGGGCAAGATGAAACAAGTATCCTCATTTTCAAAAGGAAATAAGAATCAACTGCATATCAAAATTCATACTATGGTGCAAGTTTTTGATACAAAGGTTGAACAAGACAAGGCCCATTACTGAGTTGCCATGTGCTCATATCCAGACATCATCTAGGTTGACCTCACATCATTCATCAGTATTTTTTGGATACAGTCATTCATGGAACTATGAATTCCTCTAGCACGTACCATCGTAAAGATCATAGTCCACCTTGTTATTCACTACAACCTAATCAGAGATTTTGTCAAGTATTTTGTGGAAATCACATCACAATTTGAGTATGGCACTGCTTTGAGTAATGACTCTACTGAAAAGGAAGTGAGGTTAGCACAGCATGACCTCATCCTGAGGGGCTCATGCTGGCTCTGAGTGACCACTGTCTTCTTTTCTAAATTCTCATAAACTAGATATTTGCCATGAAAAGTCAAATTTTTGCTAAGAACCCAACATCACACATATAAGATTTTCAGATTATGCAAACATTTGGAAGTACCTAATATAAAAGATAACATAATCCATAATCAAAATTACTTTGACAGGGTTGAATACAAGTATAAACTCAATAAGATAAAATTTAGCAGGATTAAAGGTAGTAAAATATCTATTTTACCATTAAAGGAAGAGGGTGACCATCCTTGGAAAATTCTCTTGTGATGGTTTAGTTGATTGTAAATTTAATGTGATTCAACATGACTAATCCAGATGTGGTTTCTAAGAGAACCGATACTCTCTGGGGAGGTATAAAGGGGAGTATAACATCCAGGTCATAGGAAGTAAGTCGGCTCATCAGAATCCCTCTGGTCAGTCACGTGGTATCTGGTGTAGGTGGAAATGTTTTGAAAGGCCTCTGACAAACTAAGGTAGTTTATAAGAGCACAATGAGAGTAGGACTTTAGAAATCACATGGTGCCTGACTCCAATTAGCCATAACCTAGAAACTTCTCAGTTTATGCTTTGTCAGGTGCTAAAGCTAAATTAGAGGCATGGAGAGACATAGGAAGTTCCTATGAGGTGGGGATGCAGGGAGGAGTGAGCATGAGTGGTAAGTAGAGGGAAGAAGGTATAAATTTATCTTGTGCACAGGAAAGGTGAAAGGGGGGCATGAGTTGGTGGTGAAAGAAAGCAGGAAGAAAGACCTCGTGCAAATAAGGGATCCTTGGTCTTTTTTCATTTCCCTGCTATCGAGGTTATGCAGGCTTGGGCAGTAACACCCATAGTAAGGGCTTTCAAGATAGACCCATAGCATAGTGGTCAGTGGGGGAAACTCTGGAACTAGCCAGCCTGCGTTTAAATCCTGGGACTACCACTTAATAGCTGTATAACTGACTGAGCTGCTCAACCTCTTTGTGCCTCAGATTTCTCATCTGTCAAATAGAACTAACAGTATTCAGCTCACAGGGTTGATGTGAGGATTAAACAAGATAATATATGTGAAGTTCTTAAGACTGTGCTTGACACACAAGCACTATGCAAGTTTATCATGGATTGAACACCTGCTGTATCCCAAACTTCATCATCCCATTGAATGCTCAGAACAACCTTAGCGTATAAGAACCATTGAAAGAACCTTTTGACAAATGAGGAAGCTAAAACTTTGAGAGGCTAGGAAACCGGCCCAATGTTATGCAGGTAGAATACTGTGGAACCTTTCTGCAAACTCAGGTTTTTCTGATTCAAGCATCTGAGATTTTGACCTCTGGGCTGTTCTGTTTCTAGCTTGATCTCAAAATAACTAAAGAGTCTAGATCACAACTGTGGACAAACTGCCAACCAGAGATGGTACTATTACCTGTGGGTTTTGGAAGGGCTGAAGATGATGCCCACAAGGTCTAATCTCCAACATTAGATGGAGTGGAAGGCCAGAGTTGTGACAATTGTGCCAATAGGTGAGGAGCAGAGTACTGGGAATAAGACGGAGGGACAACTGTAAGAAGCAACATCAAAAAAGATTTCTAGGTCAGCTTCACCAAGGTGGGCAATTTGGAACTGGATTACTGGATCCAAATGCAGTAATACAAGCAGGGCAAGCAAGGATGAAAAGCTCTTTCTCATTATCTTCAAGAAAAAAAAAAATAAACCTGTGTCTCATTAAGCTACTTTCCTTTGGGTTGCATATTGCATAACAGATAAAGGGTTAAAGGACCAAAACAAAGGATACAAAAGTAGAAGACCCAGCAAAAGTGGGAGAGATGGAAAATAAGCAACAAGCCTGATGAGGGATTCAACCACAAGAAGGATTTCAATCTACGACACCTGCGATCTGGGCTACAAGGGACTTTCCTTAGGCAATTAATAGCAATTTCGGGAAATGTATTTTAGTGGAAGTTCTCTGAACCAACCTTATTTTTGGATTCTCCTCACTAATGGTGCTCTCAGTTCTTGTATATACTTCCCAAACCTATTTATGTTATTGTACTTGTTATTGTAATTGCATGCTTTAATTAAATATTACATAGATTACTCTGATTACAAGAGTAGCTTCTACAAAAACTAAGTTGAATGCTTAAAAAGATTAATAAATGAGCCATTAAAAAATGTGCTGCCCACTTAGATAGGGGAAGATAAATTGCAAAAGATAAAAGACAAAAATAATTAAAAGCTAGGAAGACTCTGCATCTCATTTGCTTCGCAAGTGTCTTCCAAGAACTCCCTCAATTTTGAAGAAACAAAATCGGAAATCATAGATAATTCAATAAGAATGTGTTTTATTTTCATTTACATGGAATTCCATCAGCTCAATGACCCAAGTCTTCTCAATGGGAGTCTTACTGACACGTTGGGTGAGATATTTCATTTGCAGGGCTGAGTAGCATTAAGACATTTAGCATCTCTGGTCCACACCTACGAAACGCTACCGTGACCCCAAGTCATTGTGACAATCCAAGAGCCCTCCTTGCAAGTTCCAAATGTTCCTCGTAATAAACAGAAGAGTTTAGTGCCTCAGCCAAGACCTACTGCTTGTACTAAAATAAAAGGCCTTGACCCTACCTCAACAGATTAGAAGATGGATTTATATTTATATGTTTTAAATTTAAAAATATACTTGTTTAAGACATATAAGTATCATTTGTGATTTCTGTTTCAATTGTCTTTCTGTGATTAATCAGACAGCTACTAGTCTTGATTCTTTTGGTTAAGAGTTCTTCTTCTACATGAACCTACCTGGGGGATTTCTGAAAAATGGGCCTCTTACAGGGCTGTCAAATATAATAAAAGGAATTATTGAAGGAACTGACTATTTTTAACCTGGAGAGACAATAACTTAAAGAGACAGTATTATTGATTTCACACATCTAAAGAACCATCCTGTTTGAGGATAATTAAGTTTTTCCTATGAGACTCTACATAGAATACTATTCTAGAGGTAGTGCTTGAACAAATTGAACAAAATGTAGTAAAGACAACATGGTATAAGAGAAAGAATAAAGCCTCAGCACCAGACAAACCTGGCTTCACCTCGTATGATATATTTAAATTGTCAAGTTACTTCTCAAGACCTCAATTTTTTTTTCCTCTGTAAAGCTATTATAATACTATTTATCTCAAAGCATCCTTAAGAATGAATAAAATAGTCTATCTCAAATTCCTCACCCAGTTTCTGGCCTCTGTGTTGGACACATAATGCATGGCAGTTTCCTTCCTCACTTTCTTCCCTGTCCCTGGAGGAGTGAAGCAGGAAAAGATAATTATCTTTTCAAACAAATTACCTCCCAACCTTTGATAGTTTAAGGTGTGAATAGAACTATTAAAATTCCTTAGGGATCAAATCCCCACCTTGAGGCAGACACTGTTGACACTGTTCCTTACCTATCTAAAAATCACTTACCTCTTTACTTCCCCCGGAGAGCAGCCTTCCACATTTGTTTAAGATTAGACAAATATCCTTTGGCTTCTGGGAAGGTCAACCCAGCCCCTCGTCTAGGGGTTGGCCTAAATCTCAGCCCTTTTGTGGCAAATCCTATTACCTTTCAGTAAATGGCACTCCTTCCCCATGACCCCCCGAGAAGAGTATCCTTTCCTGCCCCATTGACTTTGGACTTGGGATGTGGCAGAAATAAGAGTGTACTAATTTCAAGCCAAGGCTTACCTTTCAGGGAGTTTCTGAGTTCAGCCACAAGGAGATACACCCTGGGCAGCCCAGGTCTCTTGAGGAGGAGAGACACATGGAGCAGCTTCCCTGGCCGACCTGCCAACTTGCAGTCTAAAGCAGAGCCACCCCCTCTGACCCGCAGATACATGAGAGAGAAATAGATGTGTGTTATTGTGTGTTCCTGAGATGATTTTGTGGTGCTTGTTCAGCAGTAATAGCAATAGTTGACTGATGCACCTGGCTTATGAAATATCAGTCAAGATCAACTGAGCGCCTTCTGGGAAATAGTTTTCCTCTCTGATAAGAGAAAGGTGAATGAAGATAAACTCTCTGCTCAGTACCACATCTTGACTTTGAAATAGCCAGTTTACAACCATGAGGAGCTGGCCGAGAGAATCAGACACACCAGTCCAGAATCACTGAACCAATACCACCAACCACCTTGCTTCACTTCTTGTAACGTGACGAGAATAAATCCTATGTGTTTAAGCCACTACTTGTTGAGGATCTCTGTTACCTGCAGCTGAATGTATCCTAAGTGATTCATGTCAGTATTGAAACCTAGAACAACTTAACTCTAAGATTTTTAGTTTTTATAACATAAGCTAACATATTTGACAATTCCAGGAATTATTTCTGGTTTGCGACCAGATGTCATGTACTAAGCTGTAATTTCTGACTTCACTGGCTCTTTCAGTCAACATTACCAGCTAATTCATTGGATACCCAAGCATTTAGGATGGTCCCCCAGGAACCATATTCCCCATAACCACGCTGATGGATACAGAGCTTCATTCCCTTCAGAGAATCTTCCTTCACTTCCAGTGTGCACCTACTCTCCACATCGCAGTGTTCCATGTGTAGCGAAGTTACTTCTTGAATCTTTTTGATTTGGTCATCTTCCAAGGGCTCTCCGACCCTCCCTGTCTCCTCACCACACCTGGGCCAAGGGAATATAAAAGTGAGATTCCTGTGCAAAAAGGAAGAGGAGGGGAGACAAGCCCTTTCCACTGACTCCTCATTTCAGAGCTCACTGGCGCCACTGAAAGCACAGATGCTGGCGAGACTGCCTGAGTTCAGGTCCCAGTTCTGCCTCTTACTGGCTGTGGGAAAATGGGCAGGTTATTTCACCTTGCTATCTCCATTTCCTCAGAAGTAGAACAAAGATAGCACTTACCTCAAAGTATTGTTACGAGGCTTAAATGAGTTAATATATATAATGTGCTTAGAATGATGCATAATAAGCAATAGTTACATAAGAACTGGTGAATTTTGTTGTTTCTATTAAGGCGTAGAATGCTGAAACTTATGGAGAGAAGGATGGACAGCATCAGGAAGGGGTGGATAGCGCAATGGGAGTGCTGGTAACATATTTTGGCTAACATACGACATTTGGAGTAACAGAATTATAGGATCAGCAACCGGCGTGATGCTTAAATACGCTGTACAGCATTCTCATCAAGAGGGTCTATTTTTCTTAAGACTTCTGGAGTTGGGAGCTCCTTCTTTCCTGAGGTTGTTCACTTCAACAAAAATTTGTATCCCTTGCAGTTTCCACGAATTAATCCTAATTTTTACTTTTTAGGGTTATTCAGAGTAAGTCTAATCTCTCTTAAAAGTGTGAGCCCTTCAAATACTTTGTTAGGCATTCTCGTCCACCCCCATCCCTTCTGCCATAGGTCCTTTCCAGATTCGACAACTCTTTAGTATGTGCCAGCCCATCCTATGACATAACACCTCTATTTTAGCCACACATCTCAGTTAGCCTATATCCCTTTTGTGGACACAACACTGCAGCACAAAGCACACCAGAGCAGTCCCAACTTCTCCCTTGTTTTAGAAACTATACTTCTGTTGATGCAGCCTACATACTCGTGAATCCCTCTGGCAGCCTCACTAACCCATTCTGCATTGACTTTCCCTATGCCTGAATTGATACTAAACCCGAAATTCCCTTTTGGTATTTTTCCAACTGGAAATGAAGCTCTGATGCAGAATCTTGTTTTTATGGTTATTACATTTCATCCTATTAGATGTAGTCCATCACTTTGTCAAGATCTTTTTGTATCCTGATTCTCCCATCTACTCTTTTCCATCCCATCTAGATTTCTGTCATCTAGAAACTAGATCTTTGTCATCTGAAAACTTAGTAAGCTTGCCTACTATGTCTTCATTCAAGAGCTTGGTGAGACTATGGAATAGATCAGGGCATGCCACCAAAAACTTATCCAGGTTGTCACTGACCCATTAATCAGCACCTCTAGAATAGATTTTTAACAAGCTTCAAATTGTACTTATCTGTCCGTGAAGATTTCATAAGGCACCTGATCATTTGCAGAAATACCAGGTGTATAACACCTAAAAGTCTCAGAACCCTATCCCTATTAACAACAGCAACAAAGACATTGCTTAAAAACACGGCTGTCAGGACTGATCTTTTAAATATATATATAAGGATAGATGTTAACTAGATTTATTGTGATTATTTTGCAATATATACAAATATGGAGTCATTATGTTGTACACCTGAAACTAATATTATAATATGTCAATTACATCTCAATAAAAAAATAAAATAAATTGTTCTGTTAATCCATCATTAAGTGATAGATGGTATTTTTATTCAATCTACTTTTTTTTTAAATTTTTTTTTAAGATTTTTGTTTTTTCCTTTTTCTCCCCAAAGCCCCCCGGTACATAGTTGCATATTCTTCATTGTGGGTCCTTCTAGTTGTGGCATGTGGGACGCTGCCTCAGCGTGGTTTAGATGAGCAGTGCCGTGTCCGCGCCCAGGATTTGAACCAATGAAACACTGGGCCACCTGCAGCAGAGCACGCGAACTTAACCACTCGGCCACGGGGCCAGGCCCTCAATCTACTTTTTAAAAAATCAGAATATGTGTGAAGAGTGTTTTCATGGGCAAGGTCTTAAGCTTCACACCCACGTCTTCTGTGAAATTGGAAATGCCTGGGCAGGTTTGAGGGCAGGGACCAGCCTGCTGGACATCTTTTCACATGAAGCCTTCCCAGGAGCCTTATTAGAAGGTCAATGAATTGGTAGAATAAGATTAATATCTGCCTCCAGAATTATGGCCATAAGTCTGTGAAACTGTAGCCTCCTCTTACTCAACCAAGCAGTATTCCAGATGGGAACAGAACACACCCCAAGGATGGAAAGAACCAAGATACACTAATTTTGTCTGTGGACGATGGCTGGATAGGAGGAGTAATTTTCTATTACAGCAATGTGCATGTTGCTTGAATTCCCTTTTAGTTCCAGAGTCCAAGGAGAGAAATCATAGACTTCAGGAAACCCTGGGTTTGAGTCCTGGCTCTACTACTTAATAGCTGTGCCATAGGATCTGTTTTCAGAGGACCATTGCTAATCCCTCATGAAAAAACTTTTTTGTAAATTCTTACAATTTTTAAAAAACCCTGGCCTCTAGAGTTGTCTGCAAGCTCCCAGTGCACCTACTCTAGTTCCTTTTGATATCTTACCTCTTTCTCCCATAGCGTTTATTGGGGATTATAGAGTCAAAATTAAATCTCTGGACATTTCCTTCTTTAGTTATAGTCCATTTTAGTTTTTTTTCAGAACTCTTACAATTTCTTTTCCCAAAGTCCTTACCACACATGTGATCATACCCAGCTTTTCCTTTGCTGATAATCGCTGCTTCTAAGTGTCCAAAGTAGTTTTCATTCACTAAAAGTGGCTCTTAGAGCCCAAATTGGGACTCTAACTTTTCTCACTTTTGAGACCAGTGACCCCTAAAGGATTGGTATGTGAGAGCTTTTGTTTGGGGATCTTGAAGAAATAGGAGTTTTCTGTGAAATGACCAGAGGAGAAAAACAAGATAACAGGGGAATAATCAACCCCCATTTCAATCCCCACCAAACGAGATTGACCCCGATGTACTACGTAGAAAGCAGAGTTCAACAAAGACGGTGAGAACTCTAAATGGGGACACTCAGGAGTCCAGGTGATAAACAGCAGCACCGAGTGAGGAAAAGGACACTTCCTTCACTTCATTATAGTGCACTGATGCCCTCTGAGGGCTTGGGGTAGCCAAGGGAGGAGAACCGTGCCTGGCAGAGTTAACCCCATGGAGATCGCTGCAGCTAAGGGATGCTGGACAGGAGCAGGAGCAGAACGATATGAGCAGGTAATTTCCCCGCAGGTTCATGACTTTTCAGGGAAGTACTTATCTCCATGACATACAGCAATGCTCTGCCTTTTGTTCTAGCAGACTAGATTCTTTGAATTAGCTTTTAACCTCATCTCAGATTCCTATCATGGGTCCCTCTTCCTCATTTGGTAATGCCCATGAGGTTATATTTACCCCAATATCCTATAAAAACACTTTATTACCCAGTCTAAGCATTGGAATGTAGACATACCAATGTCTTAAGCATTGTGTCCCATTGCTGTACCAATGTTTCATCTATGAAATAGTAAGCATCTTTTTTACCAATAGTTGAAATTATATTCTCTATAATGATTAGATGATGAGTGTTTCTATTTACTTCTTTTATAGTCAGTTTTAATTCCTTTGGAAAAGTCTATCTAGTCTTTGGGAAAACAATTTCTTTATTCAAAACTGATGATACACACTGTTTCATCATTCTTAAATCTTAAGTTATTGTCCAAAAGTTCATATCTTTTTCTTTGACACCATCTATAGAGCTAGTTAATTATGTCCTATTTTGTCTTTTCTTATAAAATTTCAGACTTTAGTGGTATTAGGCAAACATTGATCATATGTCTAAGCCCTTCAGCCTTCTGCCTGACTTCGTAGATCCCAGAGGTACCTCTTACATTTTTGTTGATGGTATTCCCATGTCTTGGGATGTCCATTATCTCTCAGCTTCATTCTTACCCTCCTATATCCTTCCCTTTACCACAGTAATTGGAAGACTGAAAAATACATTGTACAGAATCTCTCACCAGCTGGCATCAAAGGGAGGCAGAAGATAGAAAGCTGGAGGAAAGGAGAAGCCATTTTCATGGTTTCTGCTTGCATCTGTGGCAGTGGCAGCATCAGCAATCACATCAGCAATAGCAGCAGGAGGAGCAGTGATGGTGGTGATAACAACTGTAACATTAGCAGAGTTGGAAAGAACATAGATGCAGGAGTGGCTAGTGAGTAGTAGATCTTAGTATTAGATCTGCTCAGGCAGCAGTGTCCCAGTGGAAACAGCCTCAACAGCACAGTGTTCATGGACTCTGGATAAAATCATTTTCCCTTTGTCTTCCAGCTTGAGATATGATAGTAGCTGAGTGTAATTGATAAACTTTGGATAAGCTAACCTTTTTTATTTTGCTCCTCCAGCCCATTCCAATACTTGTGTTATAGATTCCTTACATTAAATTCCCTCTCTGTCAAACACCTGGATCTGTATCTGTTTTTCTGGTTGGGCAGGGACTAATTCAGGCTCTTATGAATCAACATATGTGTGTAATAGTCAGCAGATGTGGTATGACCTAGAAAGTATTTCATCATATCCTGGAAAAACATTGAAGGAAGACTCAAGTGACAATGTCGGCTCTGCATTACAATTGTTCTTTATCTCTCAGGAGAGAATCACTAACCTCTTGGATCCAGTGAGAGGTTTTGTGGTATTCATGGGCATTCAAAGACTCTTCTTTGTGCCATGCTTATTCCCCAGAAGGTTGGCATTTAAATTATTGAAAAAATGCAAACTTTTTGTGTCTATTGAGTCCTTTCTTTCTTCTTTAAGCCATACAATTCATCACTATGATCTCCTTGTTTTTTCCTTTCCCTTTGCCTCTTAAGAATTTTGAATTTATGGTTTTCTTTTGGTATTTCTTCTTCCATTTTCTCTAAGAACTCTTCATCTTTAGAGATAAGCTGGCATTCAGAAGGGGGATTCTCAAGAAAGAAAAGAAGTCTGTAATCATAACGCTAGCGAGAGGAAGGGGTAAGATTGCTCTCATGAGTTAGGTAAAAACGTGAGGCTTATGCTGATGAGGTCAATGTGGGCAAGAATCTTGCGCCACAGGTTCATTATCATCTTTTGTAGCTCTATCCAAAATCAAATATGGACAATATCTTACTTTTCCAAAAAAAAGAACATTATTTTGAACTATGGGACAATTCCATAGGTTACCAGAGTCAAATTCATGCCTGTACCTCTATATTTAGGAACCATTCCTTCATCATTACGAGCAATCAGGATGGGGGCTACTGACTCCAAATCTGGGAGATATTCATGTAATGGCCTGTTGCTGTGATGGATTTCTTGACCTTTAATAATCGACCTCTCTGTCTCCATGCACTTTCCTCCCCCACGTCTGCAAATACCGCAGATAAGGTAGATTTAGAAATTGGCACTTGGTTAGACACAAGCTTAGGAAGAAAAAACCTGTGCAATTGAATGCTGTCTAGAAGCAGGAAAAGGAGTGCAGCCAAGCTTCCCCAGCTCTTTGTTTCATCACATGATGTTGCTTGGATATCAGCTCATCAACAGACTGAATTTCCCTACCACCATTGCATGAAGAAAGAGACCCTGCAAGAAAACTACATTGAATACGAATACCAGCTTTTACAAAAGGGGAGATTAAAATACAGGGTAAGTTCCTTTTAAGCAAATCTGTCTTTTTGTTCCAGATGTTATTTTGTAGAGTTTTCCTCCCTGAATTCCCCAAAGCATTTTAATCAAACTTCATCAGATATAGACCACTTGAACAGGTAAGATGGATTTCCTCTGCAATAGCCGAAGAAAAGTACATGTGAATTGTTGCCACAAGAGAGATTGTCAGTCATTTCCTTTTGCTATTTGAGGAGAGGAGAAATCTTTCTAGCATTAAAGAATATTTATGCTCTGCTCTACAGATCTGGAAAGTAGGAGGAGGTTATTGAGATGATTTGAGTACAGGATAGAGTGTAGGCTTTTATCACAGAGGATATTAAGAGAGTATATCTTGGTTGGTATGGTTTCTGGAGTGCATGTTGAAGGAAAGCAGTATTAAATAAAATATTTATGGTTTAATTTATAAGTTTATATTGTGGAAACAGGACACACAGAGATGCTGACTGATGCTTCCCTAATAAATTTCTCTTCTGGAAGATCTGAGCCTTAGATCTGTGAAATCAGAACCAATCAGAGTCTTCTCACACGTTAAAATACTTCTTGAGTTTGTGTACATGTGTGTGCTCACGTGTGCGCATGTGTGTGAGCATACAATAGGGGAGGGGAGAGAGAGAGGAACTGACTCATGATCTCAGTTAATCACACAACCTGATGGGGGAGGTGCTGTAGACAAGGGTGAAAGAGTGAGCAGAGGGGAAATGCTCAGGGTTTCCACTCTGTGCCTTGGCAACCCTATTGCAGTATGTGTATTCTTCCTTGATTGTTAGGTATTCTATAATTATATACTCCTCAGATTCTAAACCCTAAACCACATGAAAAAGAGACTTACTCATAGCAGGTTTGACTCCTTTGTTTTGTATCTTTGTCAGGCAAATAGTAAGAAACATTGCTAGGTTTAATAGTTTCTTTTGTAGTACAGTGCTCTAAAATTTCAGTTCTAAATGTACAAGAAATGGAGAATGATGCAAAAGTATACTATATTGCCATGAAAAATCATATTTTCAAGGGTTATTTAATGAGATGGGAAAGTGCACAACACAGAGTATCGTCTCCCTTTTCTAAAATCACACACAATGCACGCAGAAAAAAATAAAAGGAAGTCAATCAAATGCTAACAATAGTTACAGACAGTTAGATTATGGATGATCTTATTTTGTTCTTCAATTTTCAAATTTTTCCACATTTTCCATAAGACATTTATTACTTTTAGAATCCGATAAGATAATAAATACTATTTTAAATTATCAAGAAATAACTGTTGTGACACAGTATGGCTCTACAACCCACCTGTTCCAAATGCAGAGTGAAGCAGAAAGACAAAGGGTTCTGAATGATTCCTTCCACAAATAAGGGGTGAGAAGAGGGAAAAGGGCAGTGTCGTGAGGTCCGGTTACTCTGAGACGTGAGAAAATTTCTTATCCCTAGAAATAAATAATATTTATCTATTTATTTATTTACTTGCTTACTTATTGACTTAGGTACAGCCCCAAAACTGGTTGAACAAAATGAAATTTTATGCTATGCTTTGTTGTTCCTTGGAGGTATAGGATAAAGAATGGGACAAAAACAGAAAAGACAACAAAAGCTTCGAAATGTTCCACGGATTCCTCGCATCCGAGTGCCTCCCTCTGCCTCTGACACTTCATTGTTGAAGGTACAGCATACTGTGCACAGATGGACAGAGCTTGTCTGTCTCTTCTTCAAGGCCTGAGGACTTCTCAGCATTCTTTGCTTACCCAGCATTAGGGAGAACACCGGGCCCAACGTAGGCGCTTGGTGCATATTGACCGCGTGTGTGAGTGAATGAATGAGCACCTGGATCATCTAGTCCTGTACCCATCCCATTTCAGGAGCTCCAGTAGATGGTCACATCTTCATTGCTGACCCACTACCAGTGATGGGAAAGTCACTAACTGATCACATTGTGGCTCTCTGATGAAGAGCTATATTAGCTCCTTTCGGTCAAAATTAGTTAAAGCCATTCTCGTAAATATTCTCTGTAAAAATTTTGGTTCTCTTCCATCCCCTCAAGCAACAGGGTAAGAATATTAGGAACGCCACCTGTTACTTCTCATTAGGGAGTTCAGAGTTCTACTAAGGAAAAGAAGTAGTCATTTCTTTTTTTCCTTGTTAAATAAAACCATAACTTTTAAGGTTTTATCTTATATAATGGAAACTCCCATTACACTTTGGAGATTTGCTCTTGAAATTGGCTTGCAATTTTCATATTATATTGTTCTCAATCATTTGAAAAGGCTTAATTAGGAATCCATTCTCTTCTTCAAATACACTATCTTTTAAAACATCTAATTCAGGAACTGCAAAGCTGAAATGATGTCTCAAATTACAAAGTACTTGGTTCAGCTACTTTCTCTCTGGATATATTTTCAATATTAAGTATAAGGTCTCTAGACTACCCCCCAAAAGAATATGACCCAGATTTCAGCTCCACATAAAATTTTTAGTGGATAAAAGCCATTTTACTTTTTTTTTGTGGTGAGCAAAATTAGCCCTGAGCTAACATCTCTGCCAATCTTCCTCTATTTTGTATGTGGGACGCTGTCATGGCATGGTTTGATGATCAGACCCTGTGAACCTCGGGTCGCCAAAGAGGAGCATGCAAACTTAACCACTATGCCACAGGCCAGCCCTGAAAGTTATTTTACTTTTCTATATAATTATCTTACATTTAGTTTTTATTACATAGTTATCAACTAGTTTTGAAAATTCTGTCATTGTTTTGAATTTTTTGGCTTAGGGTGAACATATTTTATCTTGAATTTTCTAGAATGTTGATGCTATCTCAGTTTCCCCATCTGCATATAATAAGCATTTAAGAAATATTAGGTATATAATGGTAATTGTTGTCCAGGCCTATTGTTCCTCCCTGGCTCTAGATGGTAATCTTCTAAATGGTCTCTACCAATGGTCTGTCTTCCCTTAAGCCCATTCTCGACAGCAGGGCCAGAATAATCTTTGTAAAATGCAAATCTGGTCAGTTTAAAGTGTGACTTTTTGGGTTGGATAATTCGTTGTTGCAAGAGAGTGGGAGGCTGCCTCATGCACTGTAGGATATTCAGTAGCATCCTTGGCCTCTACCCACTGAATGCCAATAGCACCCCCCTGCCCCCGCCACCATTTGCAACAACTGAAAATTTCTGCAGACATGGCTAAATGTCCCTTTGGGGTCAAAAATCACTCCTGTTGAGAACCACTGCCTTAAATAAAGACCTTCAATGGCTCCTCATATAAAAGATAATCTTTAAACTCTTAGCATAAAAGGCTCCCATGATCTTCCCCTGCCTAATTCTACAGCCTTTTCCAGCTCAGACTCTACATTCTGGCTGAAGTAAAGAAAAAGTCTGGTTTCTAGTATACCCAGATATTTTGTGCCCCACAAGAAAATTTGTACCACTTTCTCCCACTAATTAGCCTTCCGTTTTCTTCCAGTCCATTGGTCCTCAAATTTTAGTGTGACTATATCAGAATCACCTGGAGGGCTTGTTACAACCTGGAGTGCTGGGCCCCACTCCCTCGAGTTTCTGATTCTGTCCATCTGGGATGGGACCTGAGAATTTGCAGTTCTAAGAATCTCCCCAGGTGGTGCTGATGCTCTTTGAGAATCAGTATTCTAGTCCTTCAGAGACTTCCTCCTCCTCGTTCAGACTCAGTTGTGTTGGTCGTCTCATTTAGGAAGCCTTCCTTGACTGCTAGATGGAGTTTGTTCTCATAGCACCTCTTTACCAATGATGTTGGACCCTTATCACATTTCCCATCTGCTCATCTGTCTATCCCCCCTGCTTACTGAGAACTCTCAGTGGGAAGTTCTCTCTTACCCGTCCAGAGGCCTGGCGTATTTGAGGCCCTGCGTAAATTCTCATAGCCTACCTTCCTCAATAAGGATTCTAATAGATCAATAAAAAACTTTAAAAATCCTTGGGTCTCCTTCAGCCCAATACTTTGACCTACTTACCTAGAATCTTTGCTTACTCATTTTACCATCACGCAGGCCAGTGGAAGTCTGTCTAAACTAAGAGAGGAAACTACCAAATTGTTGTTGCCAATTGTGTGTGTGTGTATAGAGAGACGGACAGACAGATAGAGGACAGAGAGAGAGAGAAGCATCTTATTTCTTTGGAAGTCAGCTTTGAATACATCCCACACTTAATGCTACAGAACGCCACCAACTCATCCAAATCACGTGCTCTGCTCTGACAGGATCTAACGCAAGGGCAGCAGCGTTACTTTTACAGCATCATGAGGATTTACAGCTCCAGGCCCCAGTGGGAGGCCCTGCAGACCCGCTATATTCACAGCCTTCAGCACCAGCAGCTGCTCGGTGAGTTTAACAACCTGATCTGAACCAGTCTCTCAGAAAGGTACTCGTGCTGCAGCTGGAGGTCAAGTTTCCAGATGAATTATTCAAGTAGAATGGCCTTGGCCAGCATGCTATTTTATCAACACAGTTCGCAGGCCAAGTTTAAAAATTACTATCCCTAACAATAGAAAGCAAGGTTTTATGAGCAAACTAAGAGAGTTTAAAGAAATCAGAGTGTGGATTGTTACAATATGTCAATAACTATCTGAAATTTACAGGAACTTGATCTAGTAGAACTGGCAATGGGCTTAGTCAGGTGGTCTAGGCTCAGACCTCAACTCAGCCCCTTGCTGGTTGTGCAAACTCAAAGGCTTGTTTTACTCACAACGATGATAGTTATATTTATTGAGCATTCACCGTGTTCCAGACATTGTGCTAGGAGCTCTACGTGTAATGTCTCATTTTCTCCCCACGTTATAGTTAGGGGAAACTGCAACTCAGGTAGGTTATCTAACTTGACCAACATCCTATAGATCATAAATGTCAGTTAGGACTGTCACCTCCAGACATCACACATTTTCACCCACATGCTCTGTTGTCTCTCTTCTACTAACCTCAGGAAATTTTATGAAGCACAAATGAAATAATGGTTGTGAAAGACCTTCATAGATTATAAGAAACAACCTACTGAAAGTTGTATTGTTGTTAAATCCCTTTTTTCCTAGGCAAGGCTCTCTGTCCCCAGCCAGCCTCTGTTGCACTCTTCTCCTAACTCCCATAGAGCATTTTTTTGGCAAACTGATCACTTGGCATTAGCACATCAACCTTGTATTGTCATTCCTGTATTTGCACAAAAGGAGGACATGGTTTTTGCAAATGATTTAATAACAAGAAAAAGAACAATAGTTAGCTTTTACTAGGGCTTCCTACGTGCCAGGCACAGTTCTAAGTACTTTGCATGTACTCTCTGATTTAAAACTCAAACACTCTACATGGTAGGTGCCTTTATAACCCACATGTCACAGAAAAGAAAATTGAGACACAGATAAGTTAAGTAACTTGACCAGGGTCATGCAACCTAGTAAATAGCAGAGCCAGGATTTAGCCTGGTCCCCATGACTATCTGAAGTGTTGCAGATGCATCATCTACTAGCTTCGTTTGTAGCATAAAATTGCATAGAGGCCAATGAAACCAGAAGCAGAGATATTCAATGATTAGTGCACATAAAACCCACCTGTGTATGTTATTAAAATGGAGATTTCCAGGCCTAACTCTCTGTTTGCATTCAGAAGGTCATGGATTAGAACCCAAAATCTGCATTTTTAGGAAGTATTATTAAATGTGGGCTCAGCCAGCTGATTCTGTAGTAGGTGGTCTGCAGACTATGCTTTAAAAAGACTGAGAGAGATCAAATATGTCTCTGTCTGATTGGAAGAAAGTTTTGATATTGAAGATAAACAATTCATGCAAAGATTCCTCGTGGCTCAAGTACCTCTCCAAATGATTTGTCATGTTATTCAAGGCTAAGTATTTATTAATTTATTGAAGGAGAAACGAAAAGAAGAAAAGTACACTTCCTGCCCTCAAAGATCATACAATCCGGGCACTCTAAACATACGATTTCTACCCTGGAAAGTAGGGGAAATTTTGTGAATATGTGAATATTGGCAGTGCTGTTTGCTTATCTGTTTTGTAAAATTGTTGACTTTGATGTTTCTCTCATTTCTTTTCCCCAGGCTACATTACTCAACAGGAGGCCTTGGCTTGTGCCGCTGTACTCAGAGAGTCAACCAAGAGAGCCTCAGCCAAGGTAGCTCCTCAGGGAACCGTCTCCCGGAAGCCTTCGGCCATGATAAGAACCTGGCCATCAGCACTCCCTGTGTCTGCGGTTCGACCCAGGGTGCAAAGCACAGGGCTCTGATCCCTCAGGAACTGAGGCTTTGCATATGCTCTGAAATATGTAGTTTGCTCATGTACCCCTGGCACCTAGTGGGTGCTTAGTGTGTATTTGTTGAATGAGAATCAATAAAAGAATAACTTCTAATACAAACCCGCACGTAGAAATAACCTCTCTTCCATTCACATAAATTTTACCAGCAAAAATGAGTTGAGAGCCTCATATATAATCTTATACATAATCTATAGAGTGAAATGACCTTTGAAGCTTTCAAAGTAAAAGCTTCCTTTGAATTAGAACAGCCAGAGAAGTCCCAAGAAGAGTGCAAGGGAACGAGTGACCAGAGGGTGCCAAGTCCTCTGTTACTGAGTGACCATTCCCTACCAGCCACTCACTACACATATTGAAAATACGCAAACCAACACAGTGGTAACACTGAGCATGCAGGGCTTCTGGAGCCACATCATCTCAGCAGCAGCTGGACTATGCATTTCCATGTCCTCCTTCCTCTCTTCTTCTGCATCAAGCAACAGCATTCGACTTGCCCCCGTGGCTTCTGGTTCTTGCCTGACTCAATCCCTTTACATCTTCTTGAAACTTGGACTTGTCAACATGCCACATCTGAGTTCATTCTACACAGTTGTAATTGACCTTGACACAGGTAAGAGAATTTGTGCACATACCTTCCCTGGGCAGCTGAAGATACACTCTCAGCAGAACAAGAAAGAGCCCCAAAGAACTGATTTCAAGTCTAACTATTCTGTACCCTTAATGGTTTTAAGCAAAGGACACAAGACCATACAAATAAGAAAAAAATGAGATAAAAATGAGATTAAAAAATGAGATAACAGGGAGTCAGATCATTATACAAATGGCATAGTACTATATTTGTTATACTTAATAGACATTTTCATCACCAGTGATTTTCTTGTCTTTTAAAAATTAGTCACCAGTACTCACATAAAGTCAAAATACAAAAGGCCTTTTCTTCATCTTCTTTCTGAATGTTCAACCCCCTTTCCTCATTCAAATCAGCCAATGATTTTGTCATGCCCATAAAAGGAGTCAGTTGAGATGGAATATAAACTTGCTTGACAAAGGATGTACTAAAAGTAAGATTTTGCACTGTTATGAGAAAAAAAAAAGCAACTCCTTGAACTCATTGATGGTTTTTATTATCTTCTCTCTCTGTAATCATTAACATAGAAGATGTAACATTTCTCATGAGATTTTGAAAACTCCCAATACTGGTTCTGAGATCTGCCTGACTTCTTTTGGGGAGGGACCAGGAGCGTGGTTGGCCCACTAGTCTGACAGGAAGACTTGGGAAAACCAATACTGACCTCAGTGGGTTCATTCACTTAATCGTAAAGAAACTTCTTGACCTCTGCAAATCCAGGCCCTGCCTCAATACTGTAAGTTGCTTTACAGTTGCGAGTTAAGAATCATTAGGTAGGCTTAAAAGAAGAAAAAAAATCAAATGGAACTGGAGTGAGTTAGAGGGTTGCCCTGTGAAGGGACAGAGGCTTGTGGTAGACCTAACTTGTACTGTACTAGCCTTCCCACTGTTTCCATGATGGCTTTTATCCCTTTGAACTTCTGGCATGCACTTTTATCTTAGACTTTTTTTTGATGGGCAAAGATATTTTCTCTACAAGCCTTGGCTAGTGATGCAGAATATCAAGGAGGCCACTGATGATTCTGCACTGTGTCCCTATATCACACATTTCAGAAGCAACTTGTTTCCGATAGAAGCTTTTAAGAGCTAATTGACAGGAGAATGTCACAGGCCCATAAGAGGTATGAATAGATCTAAGTTGGTGGGCAAAGTCCCACTTGTTGACTCTCCCTTCAGAAAAGGCAACACCTTCCCTCTTGAGGCCCACGCTCAAAGCTTATGAGGAATATAGTTGGTTATGGTGCTCGAAGAAAGGTGCTCACCTGGGAGGACACTGAGAAAGACAATCAAAGGAGAACCAAGGGACAATCTTCAACTTTTAGGAAAGTCTACCTCTTTGACCTGTTGGAGACTATATTGCTTGCTCTCACAATGTCAAGAGACATCATCGAAACTTAAAGTTCTCAAGGTCTGTGACCATTTCACCTGAAACTACTAGCACCTGGAACACTGCCTGATCTGTAGTAGGCAATCAAAATTACTTATTGAATAATAATGAAATGTTCAAAGATTCTGCAAACTAGACGGGTCTCTGACTCTGTGATGTTATTCTAGCATCCCATGAAGCCACAACTACTGGTCAGGAGCAGCAGTAGTTTATCAAGGACAAGGGATAGGAGCAGTCTGTCCCAGGTTCAGGCAACAGAGGTACATTGTTTGTAAAGAATTTTAAAACAGTAATAAAGCTGACTAAAAGTTGGTCTGCTCATCACCATGAACCAGAAATTGTAAATAATATTAGTGATAAAATATTCCTCTCCCCAAAATTTCTCGTTGGTCTAAGTTCTAAACAATTGCTGACATTACTGTAGAGTTTTAACAATATATATGTAAACTTCAAAGTAGCACATTATTGTTGCTCTTCTTTTAATGATCATTTTATTCTGCATGGAAAGTAATTCAGAGAACTCCCAACCTACACAGTAGGAGCTTATATATCTCCAACCACAGCAATACTGCACATTCTTGCATTTAAACAATAGATTTGAAAGGAATGATGATTACACTATGAGTGTAAAGACAAGAAACAGAATTACTTTCTTTATTCTACGTGGGCATAGCTTTTTTCTTTTTAAAATAATTTTATTGAGGTACAATTTATATGCAATAAAGGCACTCAGTTAAAGTTCAGGAGTCTTGACAAATGTCACATAGCCACCACCACAATCATGATATAGAACATTTCCATTAACCCCCAAATTTCCTTGTGTTCTTTTGTAGACAGTTTCCTTGACCAAATTCTGGCCCATGGGAATCACTAATCTGCTTTGTATCACTATAGTTTTGCCTTTTCTAGAATTTTACATATTTGGAATCAGAATATATAGTCTTTTTTATCTGGCTTCTTTCACGTAGCATGATGCTATTGAGGTTCATTGTGTTGCATTTACCAGTAGTCTGTTCCTTTTCGCTGCCAAGTAACATTCCATTGTATGAACATATCACAATTTGCTTATCCATTCACTAGTTGATAAAAAGTTGGGTTGTTTATAGCTTTGTACTATTACACATAGAGCTGATATAAATATTTTACTGTAAGCCTTTGTGTGAACATAAATTTTTATTTCTCTTGGATAGATACCTAGGAGTACAATTATTGGGTCAAGTGGTAGATTTAGGTTTAACTTTATAAAATACAGCCATAGTGTTTTCCAAAGTGACCACATCATTTTGCATTCCCACTAACAATGTATGAGAGTTCTTCTTCCACATCCTTGCAATATCAGACATTTAAATTTTTGTATTCTAGTGACTGTGGCTGCTGGGCAGAAGAGAACTTGGATGAGTGGAAGATGTTGTCACTATTAATTATAGTCATCTTACTGGGAATGGTGGCAAATTTCAGGGAAGGATGTCATGATAGACATGAGGGTGGTGCTGACAATAATCTTGAAAATTTAATAGAAGAAATTTCAAAGTTTAGCAGTCAACCCTGATAAAGCAACTCTCCAGATTATTTTTAGGGGGAAAAAGGGTTGGAGGAGGTGAGAAAGAAGAAAAAGAAGCAACCCCTGCAGGAAGGATCATCCTTGGCCAGAATTATAATATGGGTTCAGTGTGTCCTCAGTAACTTCTCACTTTCCCTTGTTTACATTGTTCTTCAGGTTCAGCAACCAACACTCCACTGCCCCTACCACCACCAAAATCTTATGCACTGTATTAGTTGTCTATTCTGCATTAAAATATTACTCCAAAACTTAGTGACTTAAAACAATGATATTTACTATCTCACAGTTTCTGTGGCCAGGAATTTGGGCATGGCTTAGCTGGGGGTTCTGGCTCAGCCTCTCACAGAGCCAGAAGACTGCAATCAAGGTGGCAGCTTGGTTGCAGTGGTCTCATCTGAAGCTTCAATCGGGGAGGGATTCACTTCCAAGCTCACTGTTGTGCTTGTTGTTAGAATTTAGTTTCTTGGGGGCTGTTGGACTCACTGCTTCAGTTCTTTACTGGCTGTTGTCAGGAGGCCACCCTCAGGTCCTGCCACATAGACATCTCAATAGGGCAGCTCACAAATGGTGACTTGCTTTATCGGAGTTAGAAAAAAAGAGAGAGAGAGAATGTAAAGTAGAAGCCACAGTCTTTTATAACATAATCTTGGAAGTGACATCCATCACCTTTGCTAGGTTCTACTCATTAGAAATAGGTCACTAAGTCCAACCCACACATGAAAGCAGTGGATTTCACGAGGGCATAAATAGCAGAAGGTGGGGATCATTGGGGGCCATTTCAGAAGCTGACTAGGGTGAGGTGAGTTGAGAGGTGCCTAGGTTGCAAAATGGAAGGAAACACTCATTCTTGCACGACCCTGAGAGTGAATCCTAGATATGCCTTCCCTAGACGCCTCACTGCCACACTTTAGTCTTGGCCCATCTGTCTGACACATGCACTCGACATCTGTATGCTGACTACTGATCACCCAGTCAGGACTCCCTTCCTAGACACCTAGTCTGAGCCAGCCTTCTCAGACAACTGTCCCATGCTGCACACTTTCTTCTTGCCATGAAAACTTAGCTGTTTGGTGTTCCAAACCTCCAACATGCTGTTAGAAAAAAAAAAAAATCAGTTCACATAAGCTGAAGACATTTAATAATTAATACCTAGTTCATATGTAATTATTACATTTAGAGTATTATTTATCAAAATACAATGCATATACCAGACTCACTGAGGATGCTTAAAGAAAATGCAAATTCTTGGGTCTAATCCTAGACCTAGTGAAACAGAATCTGAGAGAGAGCATCCCAAGTGATATTCACAATTTCTAAAGTGTGATAGCCCTATGCATTTAAGGAGTGATTTCGATAGTCATAACTCTTTAACCCTAAAAAACTGAAGTTTTGTTTGGCAAATTTGGCAAAAAAAAAAAAAAAAAATAGGGGCAAGGACTGCATGACGAAAGAAGCTTTTAGGGTAGAGAAACTGTCTCCTTAATAAACTTTAACAACCCATGTAAATAAATTGCTTATTATTCTTACTCACAGCCAGGTCACACCGATGGTATTTTATAATAGTACTTGAATCTACTGAAATGATTTCTTTTTCTTAGACTTGGTATTACTAAATATACATTACAATTTCACCAAAATGAATCCTGACTTGGTTTTCCCTTGCATTTCCTATTTTGTGACAAAGGCCATAGGAACGTGTCCAAGAGTTCCTGCACCTTTTCAATTAAAATGAATTGTTAATTGCATGAGTGCTTGTAGAGAAAACCATTATATCAGCCTCATTGACTCTGCTTTCCCCCTTAAATTACTGTCCACTGCCTGAAACGTAATCAATTCCTATGGTGGAAATCAATCCCTTGTCTGCCTCCAGAGAATTGTCCCTCATTTTTCTCCACATTAGGGCTATTGTACCGTGCCGGTTATACAATGGGTTCACTCAGGTCAATAGCAGAGGAAATCCCTGTAGCTATTGGAAACCACACCTTAGGTGCAGGGTCAGAGGCAATTACCCAATTGTAACTGAGCCAAACACTCAGACGTTATGTGGTGTGAGTTTCCAACATTCTCTTGGCTCATGGAGCATGGTAGACATGAGTGGAAATAAGTACCTGTTTATAAACAGCTGTAGAGAAAGGAATTTCCTGCCTTAAAAATCATGTAAGGACCCAAAAGGAAGATCAAAATGACAAAGTCTAGTAGAAAGCCAGTGATGATTCAGAAGCTCAGCTTTGTGTAAGGAAAAAACCCACACCATTGTAAATCTATTACTTATTTAATTTCAATAAGCTATTATACTGTGTGTTGCATTGTGTATTTATGTAAATAAGGAAAGATCAGAAGGTAAAGTCCCATAAAGCAGAGATCTGTTTGAAACCCATCTAAGACTGGGTGAAGAGATGTTACCGAACCTGAAGTGAGTTCGCTCACCTGTTGCGCAGCAAGCCAATCTCTGACTCCGGGTGTGGTGGAAGAAAGTAGGAATTTTATTTTTGCACAGCACTGAGCAAGGAGAGAGGGCAGCTAACGCTCAAATCCCAAACTCCCCGAAAAGCTAAAAGGAAGGGTTTTTATTTGGGGTTTTAGGTAGGGGAGGGGGAGCATATGGCCTTGCTGGTTGGAGCTTTCCCACCAGCCTGTCTTTGGCCTTGAGACACTTGCAGAGAGGAGGGAGCTCATCACCTTGCTGGTCAGCAGCTTTCCCACCAGCCTGTATCTCTTTGCGGGAGGAGATAGTCCAGGTGCTTGTCCTTGACGGTGTCTGTCTCCATGGAGGATAGTGGATTCTAGAGCCAAGAAGCCAGGGAGTAAGTAGGGAATGAGTATTTTGGTTTTAACCCCATATATGCTGGGTTTAATGTGGGGAAACTGATATCAGGGTCGGTATTAGAGGGAGGGATTGGAGCAGATGGGGCGGTTGCTGATGGATTAAACAGTGTGTTAAAGTCAGGTGTTTGGGTTCAAGCTGTCAGGTCCTTTTCTACAAAAAAAGAAAGGTACTCAGATTTTGCTTCCAGTTCCAGTGTGTGAGTTTTTTCCCCCACACCAGGCAGTTCTCAGACATCAACTGGGTGTGCCACAAATTCAACTCAATTCTGACACTATCTGCTTCAAGTTAGCGTCACATTTCACAGGCTAAGGGCTCAGTCCCAAGAGACTGTCCTCCACTTCAGATGCCAATCTCAAGTGCAGATTGCCATCTGTGCTTCTCACCAACAGGTTGTAAATCAGAAGTTCCCATGAACCCCTCCCTGGGTTTGATTAACTTGCTAGAGAAGCTCACAGAACTCAGGAAAATACTTACTTACCAGATTACCAGTTTATTATAAAAGGATATAATTCAGAAACAGCCAGATGGAAGAGATGTGTGAGGCAAGGTATGAGGGAAGCGTTTTGGAACTTCCATGTCCTCTCCAGGTGTGCCAATGTCCCCACACCTCCATGTCTTCTCCAACCTGGAAGCTCTCTGAACATTGTTCTTTTGGGTTGTTATGGGGGCTTCATTACATAGGCATGATTGATTAAATCATTGGCCACTAATGACCGAATTCAGTCTCCAGCCCCTCTCTTTCCTCCCTCCTGGGAGGTGGTTGGGGATGAAACTGAGAGCTCCAACCCTTCAGTCACATGGTGGCTCCATTGGCTCCTTAGGTGCTTTCTAAAAACCACCTCACTAACATAACCAAAGACCCATTTATGGTTCTCATCACAGGAAATTCCAAGGATTTTAGGAGCTCTGTGCCAAAAACAGGAAGAAGAGCAAACATATATTTCTTATTATAAATTACAATATTATAGGCATGCACAAAAAAAGAAAGAATTTAGCATGATTTAGCATAATTCTTACAATAACCTACATAATTGAAACAAGAATTTTTTAAAAACTTTACGTATTATTTCAAAATTATAATTTTATGATTAAGTATCTTATGGTGAGATGGGCTGCATTAAGCGGTTTTTCTTATATCATTTAGTCGTCTATACGTTTACATATTTGCACTGCCTAAGAGCTATTGGGAATAATATTTATTAACTATTATGTTTACAAGCAATTAGCTGTGGCTAAAGTATAAAGCATAGATACACAAGTAGTGGGAAATAAGCCTAGGGGGAAATTACAGCTTGGTCATGGAGAAACTTTAATTGGCAGACAATAGGGGATCACTGGCATTGTTTTTAGTAGGAGCTTGGCCTGAGGACACATTAGGAGGACTGATTTCCAATACCAAGCAGGATGAATCAGAGGAGAAGAGGAAGGAATCAGGGAAACAATTCAGGAGTCTGTCCCAATATTTCAGGAGCAGAAATGAGGGGGACTGAACTCAGGAACGAAGTACAGGGAACGAAAGCAAAGACCTGATCAGTGACTCAGCTGGGTGTGATAGAAGAGATCAAGGGTGTCACAGAGACCCGAGCGAAAAGCACAAGGCAAATGGCCCTCAGAAGATGAGTGGACCTGGGGAACACTGAAATATTGTCTGGTTTTGGACAATTTGAGTTCAATGTCTCTGCATTTCACAGGGAGTGGCACAGAGTGAGGGAGGTCAGCCCTGGGGGTGGAGATCCCCAGGGAAGGAGAGAGGTGAGGTTGGAGAACAGAGCCAGGAACAGTACCCGGGGAAGGGGCAGGGTTGTGGAGTGTGTTGCCCTAGAGGAGAGTTGTGACCTTGAAGGGGATCATTGAGAAAGAATAGGAAAGCCAGGCTTGCAAAGGTCAAGAGGAAAGAGAAATTGGAAAAAGAAAGGGCTAATGCTCGCACGAGGAAGATAAGGACTAAGATATGACCGTTGGGGTTGCCATTAGAAGCCTGTTAGGGACTTTAGCAAAGCAGCGTCATTCAGACACATGGGCAGCAGCTGGACTGTAGAGGGTGAAAGGTTGGGGTCTTCACGGGGCGCTGCAGAATGAATCCAGAGTTTCGAGCCACGTCAAAAATGCTTGGTCAGCATCTACTCGTGTTTCTGTATTTTTTCACTCTAGTCAGCTTCCCTAGAAATTTCTATTTGAATCCCACTTTCTCCATTCACTCATACAGAGTATTTCCCTTCCACCACAATGGGAGGCATTTTCAAAAGCTGATACCAGCTGAATGTGTTAATGGAGTCTCATGATGAAATTCTATCAGGCCCAGCATATTGTTATTGCAATATATCTTATTACTCTGTTAGTACATGTTATAAAATGTGTACTTATGAACAATTCCTACTACAGTTTGATATATCCAATCCATTGATGTAGGGGTTTGGAGCAACAGAGTCGTTTTTAGTAAAGAAATCGAGATGAGTAAAGGTGAAATTCAAGATTCAATAGCATGTGTGAAATGAAATGATCCATTTTAAAGACTGGATATAACTATGCTACCATAGATACACTTCCATTTAGGACAAACCATTTCATTTATAACAGTTAAGAATACATTAAAGCTAGAGAATTAAAGTCAGATAAAAATCTCTTAACAAAATGTCAACTGTTTCATCCACAAAGAACAGCAGGAAGCTTTTTTTAAAAAGCCTCTTCTTTTTTGACTAATGGTTTAAAACCCATGCTAATTTCAGTAAATGTAAGGGATGATTATAGTCAGCACTTTAAAAATGAGAAAATGACTGATTTAAGATGCAGACTGTATAAAAAATCTAGTCCCTGTAGAAATTATCAAAGCCAACAAATGTATGAGGAGACAGGGAGGACAATAAAAGTTGGTGCAGAACAGAGATACAGGGAGAATTTTATATGGAGAAAAAGATAAATCAATTAAAGCAGGAAACATGCTGTTTATTGTGATAAATCATATTAATAGAATTCTTCTGAACAGGATGTTCAATTGAAGGAAAGAGAGGAGACGTATAAATAAATCAGGGCTTTAATTGACTGCCTTTGCTTTTGGATGCAAGAAGATAATGCCATGCATTCGTGGCTGTGTCTGTAGCACTGTGAACAGACGCTTTGGCAGGGAACGCCGTGTGCCGCACTATTTATGAGCATGCCCACAGCAGGCTCTGAAGTTAAAATATTTCCAAAGAGGAAGGAAGCATGGAAATCAGAGCTTTGCTCAGAATGACATTCTAATTATTCTCACTAACAGCAAAATGCTTCGGTTTCATGCAACCAGTCAAACCAGTTTCTTATTTTTTCTTCTAGCTCATTCACCAGACATTTCTTGAGAGCTGGTGAGGAGGCAGGTCTTGTGGAAGGCACTGAAGATTTTGTATGGAATGAAATGCTTCTGCTTAGACTGTCTTTGCTGTTTACCTTACGGCCTTGTGGCTCCCATTGCCTCACCGCGGGCTGTGACCAAACCCCAGATGACCTTCTCCACAGGTGCTGGGGAATTGTGGCTATAGATTGCAGGTTGTGCTCCTGTGTGAAGGCTCTGTGGTCGTCTTCCAGAGACCTGCGTCCTGTGCAGGACTCGGTCCAGTGGGAGAACAAAACGAAGAGTCTTAACAAGCTGCAGAGGAGCGCACGTACAACTCTTTCTTCTGCCGTGACACAGATTATTGTGTCTGTATAGCTATGACAGTTTCTTAATCAAAACTAACTATTAAATGATCTTGCAAACATAACCTGGTCAGAAGTATACGTTCTACTTTTTCTCTCCTTGTTTGTTCTTAGTTAAGGTACTTACTGCAATCGTTGAGAACACACTTATGGAGTCTGATCATCTGGTTTGGATTCTGGTCACAGCTGTGTGTCTGCATGTGAAGGACCCCACCTCTGTGCCTCAGTCTCCTCGTCTGTGAAATGGTGAGAATAATGGTTCCTACTTAGAAGACCTTTGGGAGGATTCACACACAATGCCTGACGTTGTATGCATTTATTAATGTTAGCTAACTAACTTGATTTCAAAAGTATAATTGTGGTAACAGAACAAGAAATACTCAATACTTTTACATTGTTTTACCATTTAAATGGCACCTTAAATGTATCACACAATCAAAAGGTAAGTTTGATCAAATGAGTTCATTGAACATAATTTTCCAGGAGAAGTTTGTAGTGGCTGTCTGTGGTATATTCTCATCATCTTCTCTTTCAAATCCTATGATATTTTTGAAAATACGTTACAAAAAAAGAGCAACAGGAGTGACTGGAGAAGTGCAGGGAAAAAAGTTAGAAACTAGAAACAATTCAAATGACCATCAATAATAAAATGGATAAGTAATTGGGGTTCATTCAGACAGTGGAATATTACACGACAATGAAAATGAATAGATTATAGCACACACCACCATGGATGAATTATAAAAACATAACATTGAATGAAAGAAGTCAGACACAAAAAATATGAATATGTATATGATATAATTCCATTTATGGAAAGTTCAAAAAGTCAGTATTTATGGATACATAGTGACTCCATAAAAGTGAGGATCATGACTACCATAGAATGGAGGAGTTGGTGATGGGAAGGGACATGTGGGTGTGTAGGTGATGTTTCTGGAATTCTCTCAATATCCTATTTCTTGGTCTGTGTGGTGGTTACTTAAGTATTTGCTCATAACAATTTGTAATACTATGTATTTATATTTTGATCACGTTTCTTTCTGTGCATTATAGTTTACAAAAAAGACTTTAAATAATCCCAGATGTAAATTTAGAATTTTTTAATAAATGGAAATGAAAATTTTATGAGGAAAAGATACTAGGAATCTAAGCGAGGCATCAGTGGAATAAATCTCTTTGTCATATCTACATGTTACATCCAAATGCCCCAGCCTTAGCATCATTTGCTGTGCATATCCCTCCAACTCCTTTGTTCCCTTCACCAACTCAATTCCCAGCATCTCCCAATCATAAAAGGCTGAAGGATAATTATAAAAGCAGGTTGCTTTCATTGTACTAAGGATATTCTCACAGTGTGCATAAGGGATCTGATTCTTAGATGTAAAAATAAAACCTGGATAGCCAAGAAGATGAAACAGACTCTTGAGAGAGGCACTTTTTGAGAAGAAAATTGACAAACATGAGTCCTAATTTTGATAATCAGCTCTTCTTCTGCCTCAGACTCTTAAGTTTACTCAGCTTATCTTTTTCCAGAGACAGGAAAAAGCCCTGGATAGTACAGGTCAGTACAAGTCCATTCCCAAGTTCCAGGTAATGGCTTTTGCAACAGTATGCTGCTGATCTATTTATAACATTTGGAACAAGAAAAGCTTTTTCTGGCCCATACCTGATGACATTCAAAATACCTGGACTATAATGTTGACCTGCGTCAGAGAAATATCTTAAATGTATACATTTAAAGGAATAAAGTTAAACAAAATCTGTAAAATAGAGAGGAAAATAGTCTTTTTAAAGACAACAATCTGTAAGGCCATTGTTTGCTTGAGGTTGTCCTCTCCAGGAAGCAGAACCTCACACAGGTTGCACCTGGTTCAGATCTCTCTGTCGCAACCCTTGGAAGGGTTTTTGGGCTGGGGCCTTTATGAAGATGACAGATGAGTTGAGAATGACTGGCCCGAATAAGGCTGCTCATGTACAACTCTGTTTTAGTGTGAGCCTTTCAAGAGCCAAAGAAATAGCCCAGTTAAAGTCATTTTATTTTTTATGGGGATGTTGTTGGAGAAGTTGCTCACCACATTACATGAGAAACTCAATTTCAGAACCAAGACCACCTGGAGTCCCTAAATAATTGATTGTTTATCCTATGGACGCCATGACTCAAGTGACTGCCTCTTTCTTTGCATTGGTCATAAGGAATTTCAGCGCAAAATTTGAAGTCTACCATTAGTAAAGGCAGATTTTGGTTTGATTTTACATCTCATGCCCATGTTTTGAATTCTCCCTGACTTCTGTATTTGCCCATTTTGGTCCTGTGACTTGTGTTTTCTGGAACGCAACAGAGTGTAAGTAGTTACCCCCCAAACTGAAGGATCGTAATTGATTAGGCCTGTAGTTCTAGTACAGACTCCTTCCCAAGCAACAGACATAAACACCATCTGTTTAGTAGACTCCACCTGGATTTTTGCAGCCATATCAAATCCTCCCAAACTAGGCCTTCTGTATTCTCTACTCGGTTTTGATAAGGGCTACCTTATCAAATAATGCACTTGGTTATCCAAGTCAGAATCCTTGGTGTCATACCAGATTCTTCCTTCTCCCTACACAATTTGCTTCCAGTGAAACGGCGATTCACATCACCTTGATGCCTAACAAGCTCTTGAGTCCATTCCTTTCTTTTCCTTTTCATCACTGGTAACTAATTTCAGGCCCTTCTTCCTCCTCCCCTAAGCACACGATTATCCTTACTGGCTTCCCCGCTCTAGTCTCACTCCCCTCCCATGATGGCACAGGATCCTACAGAAAGGATCTCTCTAACACTCAAATCTGATAATGTCACTCTCTGGCTCATTTTATTCTCAATGGCTCCCCATTACCTGCAAGACAAAAATCAAATTCTTTAGGATGGCTTATAAATGGACTTTTATAACCTAACTTGTAAGCATTCACTTCTCGGTCCTTGAACTCTCGTAGTGCCCCAAACATGCCAAACTCTCTTATTTTCCATTTTTATGCACATACTATCCCCTCACCTTAAATTCCCTTCCCTCATTGGTGAGCCAAGGATTCTTCTATCTATCCTCAGGCCCCAGCATAAGCCTTGCCTTTGGGAAGCCTTCCCTGACTCCCAGGCAAATGTTGGCACTCCTTCCCTTGTGTTCCTACAGAACCTGACCCATACATCTATTATAGAAATTCCCATGATGTTTTGAAATTACTTCCTTGCTTATCTCTTTCTTAGATAATGACTTCTCTATATGTTCAGGCATGGTGTCTCACTTACCTTTGTATCCCAGAGCCTAGCATGGAACTCGCTCAGTTAAATAAATGGATTAGTGAATGGCAGATGGAATTGTCACGCTTGATGAGGTCAGATGCTAGGATCAGAGGACTGTACTTTTAAAGGAACAGTCTAGAGCAGGGATCAACAAACTATGGCCACAGGCCAAATCCAGCACACAGCCTGTTTTTATAAACAACATTTTGTTGGAAAACAACCATGCCTATTTGCTTACATATTATTTAGGCTGCTTTCATGCTCCAAGAGCAGAGTTGAATAGATTTGACATAGATTGTATGGCCCACAAAGGCTAAAATATTTACTATCTGTCCCTTTACAGAAAACGTTTGCCAACCCTGAAGTAGAGACACACTTATGGGCCAGAGTCACGGACCTCAGAGTGTGTCCTGCTGTAGTACAATGTTGATCACATCCAATATACAGATTACCTCACTCTTTCCTTTGCCCTTCTCTTGCTTTCCCTGAAAACCAACACATTCCACTTCTGCACTCTGAACCCAGATTAGCCTTCAAACTGCAAAACCTACTGGAGCTTACTTATTTGGAAACTTCTGCTTCTCTAACTATGAGTGCAATGACTAATTGTTCTTCACTTTACACTCTTCCTTTCTTTCTTTTAGTAGTATACTCCCCTGAGTTGTGGCTGGGCCCAGGACTGCCCACCTAGACACTATATTGCCCAGAACTCCTTTGGGGCTGGGTATGGCCATCTAACAATGTTCTGGCAAATGGAATGTGAACAGGGTGATGGGTGAAATTCAGAGTTTCTGTTCTTAAAAGAAAAGTCAGTGGTCTCACTTCTTTCCTTCTTCCACTGGGTTGGACTATGAATGGAGAGGGGATGAGCCAGCTTTGATCACAGACAAGGAAATGTCCATGGGCATAACAAGACCAAAGGAACTTGGGCCCCCTTTACAACCTCATAGAGCACCCTTGCCCTCCTGGATGCCTTCAACCCAGACTTTTTTGTGAGAAAAATAAACCTCTCATCTTTTTTATACTACTATTATTTTGGTTACTGTTAAAACAGTCAGTCCAATATCCTAACTATTGCACTCAGCTTCTCTCCATGTCTTATGTTCCCTTTAATACTCAGCTTAGATCTCCGCTCCCAGAATCTGACCTCAGCCCATCTCTATTCGCTTTCAACCACTTTCTCCAATCTCTGAGTCTTTTTCTGAAACCTCACCATTTCTTAAAACCTGTATCTTTCCATTCCCTCCCCACTTCTTTCCAACTTTGTTCTTTCTTCTTTTCCACAAAAGGAAAAAAAAAAAGAAAATTTCCAACTTTTCTGATGCATCCGTTGTTCTCTCTTTTCTGCTTATCTTTCCACATTGCCCCAACAAGGAACTGATCTGGCAAGGACAGAATACTTCTTAGGGGATGGAAGAAAGGGAGAAGCAGAGTTGAAAAAGATATTTCTCTTCAGGGGTAAAGTGCGCAAGGCTATAAATACTCATAGCTATTAATTTTTGGCAGTTTCACAATGGCAGAAGTTAAGAATTTGGAATATGGTGAATCTAATAATATAAAAGTGCTATTAGATTACTATGAAGACCACTGAGCATTGAGTAAGTGGTGTGTTAGGGAAAGTATTCAGGATGTAGGAAATAGATTGAATTGGATGGTTTTGACTCAAAGCCAGTAGACCAGTTAGGAGGTAAGGAATCCCCCATCAAGGGTGATGCAGTGGAAATAGAAAATAGGGTAGCATATTCACCAGGTATTTAAAGGAGGAAAAGACAATTTGGATGGCAGATGGGATACGGATGCTCTGTGGTTATCTTCCTTTCTAACAAGAATGTTTCCCTCAATATTTGGTCTGCTACAGTACCAAAGGACTTTAGACAGTGTAAGGAATTTAAAGGAAGGAATAGAAATAAGTGAATATATTTCCAGAGCACAGCACAGTAAAGTATATGCAAATGAAATCACAAGTATGCAAATAGGTGAACCTGGATGAAATGCCACTTCTTACATAAAACGGTTAACACATTTTCCAAAGGGCACATCATGCGCATGCTGATGAATCAAATTCTGTTCTAGCACAAATGGCTTCAGGCTTGGGGCATCTCAATAAACAGGTTAAGTTTAGCCTGCTTTTACTTTCTCTGCACAATCCCCCCCAAGTTCTGCATGACATCCAGCCCTCAATGATTATTAAATAAATATAATGAAATAAAAGCCTTTCCTCATTTAACTAGTATTATGTAAATTACCCCTAGCCTTTCATCTCCCTGAAAGCTTTTCTTCATGATCCTCAGTGGAGTTGAGATCAGATGCTTCACAATTAAAACCCCCCAAAATTTTTATCTCTACTTCTGGAAATAGAGAGTCCCACTTACAAATCAAAACAATATGCATTGGTGGATAGAATACTGGCTCTGCATCAGAAGACCTGGGCTCAAGTCTGGTGCCACCATCTGCCAGCCATATGTAATCCAAGTATTACCATGCCCCACATGCCCAGGGCTCCAGAAAAGCCAAAACAATGCAAACTATTCCAATCTTCTCTCAATGCCTTAAGAAAATTCAAATCTTCTTAGGATATTCTTAATGCAAAGCTAAACTTTACAATCCTTTTCAGGCATCTCTCATGATTTAGACTTTGTCTGGGGAATAGCTAAAAGTCTCTCTGTCTCACTCCCTTCCTCCTGTGCATTCTCACCCACATGGAGGTCACCTCTTCCACTATAATCCCCTCGTGGCTATTCTAGAGAATCAGCCCATTACCTCCATTCTGCACACCAGCTGGGTGAGGAGGGAGTCTCTTAATCTTTCCACATTGATAATTGTTGAATTTATCTCTAGTCTCCTGAGTCTTCATTTCACTATCTATAAATTAGGGATTCTGCCTGCCTAATCTACTCCATGGGATTGTCCCAAAGGTTCCATGTACATTGGATGTAAAAGCATTTTTGAATGTATTCAATCATTGTATAAGTTTAAGCGGAAAGTCATCACTGTTTTTAGGCCTTGCGTTTTCTTTCACTTTCCATGGACTTCTCCCTCCCTGCCATGGTGGGAGGTGGTGATGCTCCAATTTCCCCCTTCATGAGATGTTTGCGGAGTTGGAAGAGTGCTCTTCCTGACCTCTGTGTCTCCCTCAGGCAACATCCCTCCCTTTCCTTCCCTTCAGAGCCAAGCTTTTGGGAAGCGTTGTCCACATTCATTAGCTCTCCTTCCTTGCCATCACTTCATGCCTCCCCACTCCCCTAAACCTACTGCTTCTGCTTAGAACATCAATGGCTGGCAAACCAAACAAGCACAAGGTGTGCCAAACCCCCTTCCTCCCTTGGATTCCATTTCTCCTGGCTCTGCTCCTGCCCCTCTATCATATTTTTCTCTCAGTCTCCTCTTCTCTAACATCTTTTAAATGTGTGCATGACCCTGGCATGTTCCTAATGATTGCAATAGTTATAGCTCATCCTGAGAACCTACCACGCATCATACACTTGATAGTTCCCATCTCATCATCCCATCAACCCCATGAGGTAGCCTTTGTTATCTCCATTTCACAGATGAGGAAACAGAGACTCCAGGAGGATAAGAGTAGTGGCCAGGATCACACAGCCCATAAACTGTGAAGCTGGAATTCAAATCCTGGTCATTGCTCTCCAGAGCCAGGCTCTTCTCTTCAGACTTTCTGAGTTTAAATCTTGGTTTTACCATTTACTTACTGAGCTCAAATCCTGGCTTACTTACTCTTTCAAAATGTCCATTTCCTCACCACTGAAATGACGATAATAATAGCATAGAGCTTTTAGAGTTGTAAGAATTTGATTAGATAATGGTTGTAAACTGCTCAGCAGAGTGGCTAGCACATAGTAAGCCTCAGTGACTGTTACTATGGCTTTCCATTATTGTGTTCAGTATGATCATGTCTTTTCCTTCTATATACCTTCTCCTTGCTTCCTAGGTAGGCTCACCTACACACCTGGCTTCCAGTAGTTTCTACATGTGAGAAAGCCCCTCTGTATAGCCTGCCCAGACTTCTCTGCCAAGTGTTAGCCCATATTTCCAGTCATTGGCTAGATTTCCTCTCTGATACCCCTTGTACACTTCACATGTGACAAACTCATAGCAAAATTCATCCTCTTCCTCCTCTTTTCCTTCTCCAAACCTACTTCTCTGAATCCCCCAGGTTGGTGACTGACAGTGCCACGTGAGTCATAAACTTGGGCTTGGTCCTTGACTCCTCTATATCCTCTTCCAGCACAATACATCAGTCAATCTTTCCTCCTACACATCTCGCTGATCCATCCAGCCCTCCCTGGATGTTCACGTCACTGAAGATTCTGCCTTTACTTAAAAACTTGATAATTTGTCCATCATGGAAGTTTTACACTAATTTTGATTTTTTAAATATTGCATGCAAATATTATTTATCTTGATTACTGGGAGTTTTGGTGCTCCCTTAAATTCTGCATCCGAGATGAGTGCCTCACTCGTCTTACTCTGTTGCCAATTCTTCTCCTAATGCAGTTTCCTATTGTATCCTCCCAGAATGATATTTCTAAAGCATAAGTCTACTCATGGCACACTCTTGCTGAAATGCCTGCAGTGACTCCCTGAGCCTTGCAATTTCATGCCAACTCCACCCTTACCTAATGGACTCTATGATCTAGCAATTGGAATCCATTTCCTTTCCCTGAAGGTGGCACCACTTGCACATTTCTGTGCTTTGAAAATGTGACAAGGGATCTTTTGGGCTACGCCTCAGTTAACTTGGGATGGTTAGGAACTGGTTATACTTGCAAGT
This sequence comes from Equus quagga, assembly GCF_021613505.1. Taxonomy (NCBI): domain Eukaryota; kingdom Metazoa; phylum Chordata; class Mammalia; order Perissodactyla; family Equidae; genus Equus; species Equus quagga. The sequence continues at coordinate 54,902,303 of NC_060272.1, forward strand.
AGCTGAATGTGCTTTCAGTGACAAAACTTAAATTTCAACTATATTTTATTAAAATCCTTCTAAAATTTATTATAGACTTCTCCACAGTCTTCCATATAATACAGTCATAATTTAAAATGTTCTCAAAGACTCAGCCTCATCATTCTAAGCATCAGTTATGGTACTTTGCTATAATCCAATGATGCCAACCTCAGGAGCTATTGTAAGTCAGCTTGCCCCTAAACTCAATGCTCATATATAATTCATTCTTTTCCTTATTTTCTTACATTCTTCATCTTGAAGTGTCTTCTTGCTCCTTCCAATCTCTTTTCTCTGTTGTCACTGGTTCTGCTCCTTATGATTCGGCCCTGATTACTTGGCCTCATTCCATTTCTCTTGTCCATGTGGCTCCCACCTTAACCTTGCTCTCTGTCATTCTCTCCACTGACTCTACTTCCCCAGTTCTTCTTGGGATTGGTGTTCACGGAGCTTGACAAGCAAAACATTTGTCAGCCTACAACTATACTCTTTTCTACTGCTCTGCTAACTGACTCATCCCTTTATTATTCAATCTTTATATCTTTTTTCTTCCCGTCTCCTTTTATTCCTGAGTTTGCCATTGTTCTGATTGGTTGAGATTGAGAGATGCTGGACATATCTCTAATTGTGACAGTGTAATCCATGGGATAACTCTCAAGTTATCTTTGCTGTGGCATTTCTCCACATGGGGGATTGTGGGCAGGAATTAAGAAAGAATTCTGACCTCAAGCTTCTGAAGGACTTGACACCCCTTGTCCTTGGCCTTTATCTTCACGTTCATCAGAGAATTCCAATCCGGAGCTTTTTAGTCGGGTAGGATGAAGAGACGTGGAAAGTTACATGTCTGGCTGAAGTGTCTGTGATTCCCGAAGGGAATGTTGAGTCAACAGATCTCATCCATGTTTGAGCAAAGTCACTCTAAGTTCTTTTGGCTTCTTGTTAAAATGGGAGAAGGTAGGGACTTACTCAGACTGCCAGGTGTTCACTGAAATCTATCTTTGGGTGCATTAAGGGGCTCCATTAGGTGACAAGTTAATTTTTATTGTTACGAGTTTACTTGTAAACATAAAATGATAAAATACAGAAAATATCTAGATGTTCTAATAAACAAACACTGAAAATCCAGAAGGCTCCTCAACAATCAGTCCTGAGACCGAAACTGGTTAGAACAAGATTTTTCAATAGATCCTCTTCTAGCGACTGAGATAGTTAAGAAAAATAGGCACTGAGACCAGCCCGGTGCATAGTGGTTAAATTCACGTGCTCCGCTTTGGTGGCCTGGGGTTCACCAGTTCAGATCTTCAGCGCGGACCTATCACTGCTCATCAAATCATGCTGAGGCAGCATGCCACACAGAAGAACTAGAAGGACCTACAACTAGGATATACAAATATGTACTGGGGCTTTGGGGAGGAAAAAAAAGAGGAAGTTTGACAATAGATTTTAGCTGAGGGCCAATCTCCTCACCAAAAAGCATACCTTAAAAAAAAGAGAGAAAAGAAAAATAGGCATGGACTAGAAGCTGGAAGTTTCTGTCTACTCATTTTTCTGGTCATTATTCAAAAGAAAGAGAGAGAGAGAGAAAAAAAAAAAGGAAGGAGGGAAGGAGGGAAGGGAGGGAGGAAGGGAGGGAGGAAAGAAAGAAAGGAGGGAGGGAGGGAGGGAGGTAGAGAGAGGCGGAGGGAAGGAGCCAACAAAGAAGGTACAGTCCTTTTTGGATATTGAGCACAGATAAGTCCTTTTTGTTTCCACAATTCTCCTCACCTCTGTTTTCTGTGTCCTTGGAAGGAAATGTGGCATAATGAAAACCCATGGGCTTAGGAGCCAGATAGATTCAGGTGTGATCTTAGCCCCACCATCTATTCTCTGAGTGGCCTTAGGCATGTCAGCTTAATGCCATGAGCCCCACAAAAGATGACTAAAGTGCACTTCATAGGGTACCTTTGAGGACTGAATGAGAGAACAGGCGCAGGACCTTTAGTTCTGTGCCTGGCACATAGTGGGAACTCAGTGAACACACGTTCCCTTCACATCTCCCTTCTTTTTACTTTCATATCCTTTGTGTCAGGGGCAAGAGCCTGATTTTAGGGTCTTTACCCCCATCTTGCTCTCAAGAATGGAACTAAGGAAACATTGCTTCACCATGTGAAAATAATGGCCCAGTGAAAGAAGCAAATACAAAGAGCCCAATTTTAGGGGATGACTCTTTGGCCCAGATTCTTGGAGTGACTTCTTTTGAAAACTCCATTTGTTAATACCTTCTTTCTCCTCCTGTTAGTTTCAGAAGGACGTAGGACTGGAAAGGTTCAGGGGAACAGTGAGGAATTCAGATAGGGTAGGCTGGAGGGCACCCATGGGGCACAAAGAGAGGTCAAACTCAGATGGCAGAAGGAGGCCATTTTGAGGAGGGCATGAAACACTAAGTGGCGGAGTTTTTTATCATTTGGTAAATGAGGAGGCATCCACGTGTGTGAGGGGGAGATGGTGAGCTGTATTGCAGGACTATTTCTTTCATTCTGCTGGGTGTGTAATGGGGACCTTTTGCCAACCCTGTCCTAAGTGTTTCTGAAAGTTAGGAGGAGGAACAAACCAATAGGACTTGGTGGCTGGTTGGATGCAAAGGAGCAAATACATCAAGGGCAGTTTACATATAAAAACAAAAAATCCTTTGAAACTTTCTGGGGCTCCTGGTCACCCTATACAAGCCAGCAGTGGACTCGGTTTTGTGAAGAGCTCCACTTTCTCCTTCTCGGCAGGCAGTCTGGGATCCAGCGTGTTAAGGAAAGCGCGTGTGCCTCAAAGTAGTATGTCATTCCTTACTCTAGTCTCAGATAAGGGTCTAGATCCTGAGACTTCCCTCCTATGGAGGGAAAAACTCATTTCTCCACCCGTGTGTCTGCTTTACTCTCACACTACTACCACACTCACAGCACTTCTGACATCAGATGTGTGGGGGTTTTCCCCCACACCAAGCAATTCTGTGACACCAGCTGGGTGTTGTACAATTGAGTGTCCTCAATTCTGAAACTATCTACCTGGAGATAGGGTCAGATCCCACAGGTTAGGGGCTCAGTCCCATAACCTGCACTCTCCCCCACACGACTTCAGATGCCAATTAAAAGTCCATGTTGTTACCTGTGCTTTTGACTGATCAGCTATAAATCGAAGGTTCCAACGACCCCCTCCTTGGGTTCGATTAATTTGCTAGAGTGGTTCACAGAACTTAGGAAAACAGGTTACCCACTGTTTACCAGTTTATTATAACAGGATATGATAAAGGATAGAGACGAACATCCAGATGGAAGACATGCGGTAGGGCAAAGGATGTGGGAAGGGGTGCGGAGCTCCCATGCCCTGTCCAGGCATGCCACCCTCCCAGCACCTACATGTGTTCACCAACCTGGAAGCTCTCTGAACCCCATACTTTAGGGATTTTTATGGAGGTTTCATCACATAGCCATGATTGACCACTAGCTCCATTTCCAGCCCTCCTTCCTTCTCAAGAGAATGAGGAAATGGGTTGAAAATTCTAATCTTCTAGTCATGTCTTGGTCTTTCTGGTGACTAGCCCTCCTCTAGGAGCCACTCGGGAGCCCACCCAGACTCGCCTCACTAGAACAAAAGACATCCTGCCACCCAGCAATTTACAAGGGTTTCTGGAGCTCTGTGTCAGGAACAAATAGAGGGCAAAGACCAAAAATTAGAACAAAAGATGTTCCCACTGCTCTTATCACTTAGGAAATTACGATGGTTTTAGAAGCTCTATGCCAGAAATGGGTCCCAGAGACCAATACATATATTTCAATGTTCTCTCACCTCCTTTTATAATTGTTTGAGGGCCAAACTGGAAGGAAGCAGCAGGAGGGTCTGCGGGAAACCTGCAGTTAAGCCCTCTTTCAAGAAACCACGCAGCATGGTTCTGTGCTCTGAACATGCCCTGCCCTGTTCTTCTTCTAAGATGGGGCAGCCAGGCAATGAACAATGGTCTAATCCCTTGTCCCATGGACAGGATGGAGGGGTCTCAGCAGCCCAGCGTGGCGGCTTCCTCAGCAAAGGCTGATTCAACAGCACTGTTCTCTCTGGCAGTGAGCCCACTTCCGTAAGGCAGCCCCACAAGAGTTTTATTATCCTTCTTGGAATTTCTTCCAACACTTTGATGTCCTTGAAATTAAACAGCTGAAAACTGCACACAGTGCAGCATGCCACGCAAAACACATTTAGAAATTTGTAGTTCAGAGGAACTTGGGCAAAGCCAAATCTCAGTTCGATTCTATTTGTGTTTCTCTCTTGAGGTTTGTCCTGGGCAATGTTACTATACAAGTAACTGCTGATCATCATCATCATCAGTTAGCTTTAAGAATAGCTATAAGATTAGCTTAGCATTTTTGAGAAAAATTTTTGCTACCTAAAATAAATTGTGAAAACAACTCAGCTTATTAAAAAGTGCAAGCATAGTCAATAGTACAAGCCATTTATTTGCTCAACATGAATTTTTTTCAATTCATTGTTTTGATCCAGGATGCTTTTTTGAGTGTCCACTGATTCTGCAGGACATACTTGACAAGCAGGCCACGTGGTCCCTCCCCTGGACTGCCGCAACAGCCCTCTACGCGCTGTGCTATGCAGTGGTCACTACCCAGTGTGCTCTCCAGTAGCAGCTGGAAAATTGGACAGGGTGGCCTAGTCTTTGAGAGGTGGACAAGTGAATTGTTTTAATTCAGTCAGTCAATGAGATTTAAGTCCCTACTGGGTGCAGATTGCTCTGTAGTAGGAAAAAGCTCTGGAATTTCTTGTCTCAGCTCTGCCACAACTTTGGAGGGTAGCCATAGATATTTATGAGATAAACCAAAGTGAAGTCACTCAAATTGGGACATAAAATATTCTGCTTGACAGTGTCAAAGCCAGTCCCTTGAGCAGGATTCATATCTACTGTAGTCCTGAATTTAAATTTTTAAATAGCTTTCTTTAAAATATTTCAAAAGGATATCTAAAGAACAGGCATGAATTACTGACTGAAATTTGTAATGCATTTATGGATAAATTGACATATGTACTCACACGTATATATGTTTTCATAATCACACTCATATCTGCCCCGCTCCCACCGATGGTCAAATATTTTGGGGGAGAACATCTGGCAGCCTTCCTCTAGTCTTCTTTTTCTCCACAAAGCTCTCCTCACACCTTTGTTCCAGCTCTGATTAACTTTTCAAAGTTGCCAATCAATGCATGCTCTCTTTCCATCCCACAATTGGCTCAAATTGCTTCCACTACCTCGAAGGTGCTGTCCTGCTTGGATTCTTAAGCTGGCTAACTACACACCTCTTGAGAGCTCTAGTGACGTCTTCCAGGAAGCCTTCTCTCTCTCTCTCTCTCTCACACATACACACACACATTAATCTGCTACTTGACTAGTACCTCATGCACAAACACCTGCATACTTGACTAGTACCTCATGCTTACTTCTCCTATGGCATTAATACTCCATATTAAATGATCCGGTCACTTATCTGCCATCCACCCCTCCTTGGACTATCAGCTCCACCAAGACAGAGCTGGTGTCTTTGTCATTGTGTTCTCCCATTCTTCACACCATGCCTGGAGAATAGGTAAATAAATGTTGAGTGAGTGAGTAAGTGAATGAATGAATGGAATGAATGAGTGAATCAGTTCTTGCCCTGACCATTTGGTGAATAGATGGCTCATACACCAACCTCCCATCCAACTCCCACCCTGAAGTCTGGAACTGAAGGCTGGTGGGTAGAGGATTTGGTCTCCATGTTCCCTAGCAATATGCAGCTACCTGACTCAATCATCCACACTCCATCTGGATGAGAAAAAACACCCAAGCGGGTAGTTTTTCTTTTCCTGGAGATTTTTGTCACAGTTTGTGGCTCATTTTATCAAGTCTAGACACATTTTTTTTCGTGCGCTGTGGAATCTCAGTCCTGGTAACACAAACCTCTTTAATCATTAGTCTTTCTGGTAGAATTTGATAGGGGTCATATAAAATCCATCTTCTCATCTGCTAATGGCAATTTATGGACACTTACGATGAGCAATATACATTGCAAAAGACCAGAAAACTCACCCTCTGGTTATGATTCAGCACTCTAACGTGATAGCCTGGAAACTAGACTGATAGTTTAATCAGTGGTATGTGATCCTTATTTGTGGTTGGCTGCCTCATCAATTTTCATTTGGGAGTTGAAATGGACTCTGAGGCAGATATGGCATTAATTACGGGGGAAATTGGTTGCAATATGCCTCGAGGTAAAACACTTCTGATGGGAATCTGAGATTGAAAGAAAGCCAAATTATAAAAGGATGATTTACTGGAAAAGGCAAATGTATGCATTACTGTCACTGCTTAGCAAAGAAAAAGGAGCTGATAAACCCGAAAGATTGTGGAGTGACTGAAAAGTGAAAAAAATCCCTGGGTCTAACTCACTCAAAAAAGATTTATTCTTATGCTGAATGCATTAGATTTCCCCAGATACATGCGACATTTTCCAAGAGTGCACTTCAATTAAAAGGCAAGCAAGCATTAATAACAGTTGGCAGGGTCCCTATTTTCTTCTAGACGGAAATATATTTTACTAAGAACTAAATAGGAAGCGTCTAAGGATAACAAAGTTAAAATTCATTTTACCAGTTTTGGTATCTGCTGTTGTATCAATTTTCTTGTTATAATATCAAATTTTTTTCCCTGAAGATTTCAAACATCTTCTTAGACAATACCTCCTTTATCCTGTCACTGAATATTGATGAGGTAAAATACAGAGGCAAAGCCATAGTTGAATGACTATCCCCAATTTAATATGAGAAAACTAAGACACAGGGAGCTTAAGTTAATGCATTTTTTAAACCAACATATTCTTTTCTACTGAATATGTAACAGAGTGAGTTATTAAGAAAAATACTGAGCGTTAATACCCTTTCCCTGATCGCACTCAGAAAAAGGAGATCAGCCTTGTATTTTTAAGACTTGGGATGTGTTTCTCTGTTTCCAGAGGTGAGCAGAAGTGAGGAGCCTTTGTGTTGTGGGCAGAGAGCAGCACGATATAGTTCGGAGCAGGCACTGAAGCCAGGCCATCTGTATCCAAATTCTGCCTGTGCTATTTACTAGTCAAGTGACTTGAGCCTTGGTCTCTGACTGGGACACCAGAGAAGTGTTTGCTGTTATCTTGAGAATTAAATTGGGTCCCTTCTATAAGAGAGAGGAGTTGCAGAAACTATTTGAATTGGGCAAAGCAGAAGCTTTGTACCCCAGAGAAGGTTAAGAGTCCTGAGACCAAGTATAGGGATAGGGTTTTACATGTTTCTACTACTGGGGGACACCAGGGAGTGCCCGAATACCAGAACCGGGCACTCTGTACCTTGGTCAGGAGACCAGGGGCCAAGAATTCGACAGGCAAGTCTGAGGACATGGTGGGTGCCTCCAAGTCTGCCTGAAGCCCAGTGCCCAACAACATATTTGTAGCTAAAGGTATTTGCATTGTGTACTGCTTTTCTTCATGTAGTACCTGGAAAATAGGTAAATAAATGTTGAGTGATGGCAGCCACTGGGGACCAAGGATCTGGCATTTTCCCTGTGTTTATGTTTTTAAGTACCCCATAAGTGTGAAGTTCCTGAGAAGACAGAATAGGAATCACGAAAATGACTGAGGATGAATTTCCCGCCAATCAGGTAGGTGGACATTCAGAGCAGATTAAATTTGATTGAGAACAAAAAGGTAATGTGCCTCATATCTCACTCTACAGTTGTAGACTAAAATCAATACCTGCTTTATCAGTTATGAACACTTTTGGCAGCAAAGCCCTACTGTGGTGACTTAAAATATGGTGTTTATTCACTCAAGCAACAGAAAAATCTGGAGATAGACCATCTATCAGGGGCCAGGCTTTTTCTTTCTTTCTGTCCTGCCATCCTTAGCATATGGCTTTTGCCTAATCGTTTGCAAGATGGCTGCCACTCTTATAAGCCTTATGTTGGCATCCCACGTAGGAAGAAGGAAGTATCTAAATCAGGAAAGCAAACGCTAGCCAGAAACTGTCACTTTATATTTCACTGGCCACTAGTACTGTGCCACATGCTCATCCCTTTGATGTGTGATGATAAAGCTAAAATCTATAGCTGGGCGCATTGCCATGCTGAACTAAATGCATTTCTATTGACAGAGAGTAGAATGGTGGTTACCAGCGGCTGGAGAAATGTTGGTCAAAGGGTACAAACTTACAGTTAGAAGATGAGGAAGTTCTGGGGACCTAATGCACAGCATTGTGCTTATAGTTAACAATACTGTATTATATACTTGTAAGTTACTAAGAGACAAGATCTTGATTGCTCTTACCACAAAAAAGAAATGATAATTATGTGACGTAATGGAGGTGCTACCTAACACTACAGTGGTAATCATATTGCAATATATAAATGTATCAAATCAACACGTTGTACCCCTTAAACTTACACAGTGTTACATATCAATTATATCTCAATAAAATAATAAATCAGTTTTTATTAATAAGATAGAGAGAGGAGAATGGATATATAGAAGGAAAGCAGCTAATAGTGTCTGCCACACACGTTTTTCCCAAGTTACCTTATTTATATAAGAAAATTTGTATCTCAGTTAAAGCAAACCACATATCTGAAAAGTGTGACAGTTTCACTTAAAAATAAAGGGGCAGTTCTACTTGTTTACAAAACTTTCTTAAATTGTTTTTAAAAGTCATTTGACTTATACGATAGTTTTTAAAATGCAAAAGGTCTTTGATTTCAAGGAATCAGAGATAATTTAAGCTAACTCTTTCATTATATAGTAGAGAAACAGACCGATTCTAAGTGCTGTGTAATTTTCTCAAGTTTATACAACTAGTTAGTGACAGAGAAGAAATAAAAAGTCTTGCAATCATGGATGCCAAATTTTTAAGATTATCTTTACATTTCCAACTTTCAGTCTTTCAGTGGTTAGTTAAATAGAACACTGTGTGTTTATTTTTAATACATTTGTAAGGACTATTACAAAAATAAATATATAAATAAAAAATTATTTATCAGAGCACTCATACATAATTTTCATTTGGAAAATCTACCAGAGTAATAAAAAGGGGAGTCTCTTACAAGGTGAGAATCCTAGCACTGCTACTTACTAACTACACGGTCCATGGGCAAGTCACTCACCTCTCCAAGCTTCAATTTTCACAGTCATAAAGGGAGACAAAACCTTTGCATAAGGTATTTTTGACGGGGTTAAATGAGGCAGTACACATAAAGCAATTAGTGCTGCGGCCACCATTTAATAAGTGCTCCAGCTTACTAAATAATCATTCTAACTATGGTTGTCATTATCATTGCTGTCATCATCATTATCATATTGCTGGAAAAGAACCCAGGCCAGTGTTCTTCATATTTCATCAAGAAATAAAGAGCTGGAACCATAAAAGCTGACTCACAAAGGAGAAGAGGATTCTGAGAAGAAAGGCACTACAAAACAACTCCCTCTGTGTAGTAAGAGAGAAGCCAGGACAGAAAGCCTGGCAGCCTACAGTGCCACTGAGGCTGAGAGTTCTCCCAGTAAGTCTAGAGCAGAGAGCTAGCATCAAACTCCACATCTCTGGGGGCCTGGTGAGAGCTAAGGAACTAACCAGAAAATCGAGGACTTGCTTCTCTTTCATACCAGGGTCTAAGTCTGAGATTTCATGGTCCCCTGAGGGAGCTTAGCTGATGGAGGCCTGTGAATCCTTTTGCAGAAAGTTATTGCCTACTTGCTCATAAATTTATATCCTTCCAACCTCAGTAGAACTGGAAGGAAATTTGTAAGTGGGCCAAATGGCTCCTGATGTTTATGATTGTGATCAAAGTTGGCCTGGCAGTAAAGAGGCTTCCTCTCTAAGCTTCAGCAGTGGGTTAATGGTTTTGTCCAGTTTGTTCACTGATGGTGCACAGGAATAGCACTGCTGTGCATTTCTCTACCTTCCTACTAGTCATCAGCTCAAGAAAGAAGCTCACAACCTGACTCAACTGTCGAGGGAATAATAATAATATAATTATATATTATATAACATATATAATATATACCAATACAAAATAAATATATAATTATGTGCAAATATATATTTATAAGTATATATATTCACACATAATTATATATAGTCACATACATTAATATACATAAATTTATATATTTATATATAATTATATATAGTATATGTACACACATACATATATATATGTGTTACACACACACACTTAAGAGAATCAGTAGCCAGACAGAAGCAGACAAAGTAGACTAGCAATATCAGATGGCCACCAATATTGAGAGAACTGGTAGAAAATATAGAAAATATTTTTAGCAAACAAATGAGAAGAAGAACTTCTTTGCTAATGGTAGAGTGGGTCATTAGAACCAACGCTCCTACTGAGGACAATTAGAAAAGCTGGAAACATATAACAAATATATGCTTGAAGTATTCAGTGGATTAACAAAGCAATGAGGAATTAAAGAGCAAGATCTGGAGAAAACAGGATACCCTGCTAACTGAGAAAGCAGAAAGATCTATTTTCCTTCTAGGGGTGTCTGCTACTTTTAAAAGATGCAGCTGAGGGCTAGCCCCACAGCTGGGTGGTTAAGTTTGTGTGCTCCAGTTCGGTGGCCCAGGATTTCACTGGTTCAGAACCTTGGCACAGATATGGCACCGCTCATCAAGCCATGCTAAGGCAGCGACCCATGTAGTATAACTAGAAGGACAACCAGAAGGACTTACAACTTGAATATACAACTACGTACTGGGGGGCTTTGGGGATAAGCCAAAAAAAAAAAAAGATTGGCAATTGATGAGCAGAGCAGAGCTTCTGACAGCCTTGTGGAGTAGAGAAACAATTATTGGAATTCAAGGATTACCGAAGGAGGAGGACTTGTATACTCACAAAAGGAATATACCCTACCAGTAAAAATGACCTATGAATAAATTGGACTGCACAGGGACTAAAGGCCAGCACTGAGTCATCACAATCTCTGAAATTGAATCAAGATAGTCTGGGATGGCTAAAGCCCCCAGTGTCTTCGCAGAAACAAATGCAGATCCTCTCTGGAGGAAGATAAAATTATTCTAGGCCTCAAATTATTTCTATAATTTTTCATAAGTAAAGATCAGTGCTAAATCAAAAATAACCAGACACACACAAAGACAAGATGATGGGAACACAATTAAAGGGAAATAATATATAAATAAGCAGCACAATATGGAATAATATAATGGAGTATCAGACAGATACTTTAAAATAATTTAACATGTTCAAGAAGATAAAAGATGAGATTGAGAATTTCAGCAGAGAACTGAAATCTAAAAAAAAGAATGCTAGATGTGAAAAAATACAATAACTGAAATTAACAATGTATAGATTTAACAGAAGATTAGACACAGTTTAAGAAAGAATTAACGAATTGAGGTATAAGTCACCGGAAACAAAAGAAAAACCCTTGGAGACAAATTAACTTTGAATGTATATAGGTAGGCGATGCCCCAGGGTTCCTCAAACTAGAGCTCTTTGGATTTTCACAGACTAAGACCCACTAATTTTGAGGAAACTAGCCACTGTGAACAAGAATAAGCAAAGCCAATAAGCTCTGTTAGACTCATATCTGTTCAAATAATAGAATAATCAAATGAAGAATATAAAATATGTGTTTAAAATATCTAAGGAGATAAAATGAAATAAAAAACATGAGCTAGGAATTACATACCATCATAGAAAAAAAAGATTTGAAAACTAGCCAAGTATAGCTTCTCCTTCCCCCCCCCAAAAACTATAATGATTAAAATTTTAAAAGCCAATACACGTCCTAGAGAGCAGATTTGATACAGCTGATTAGAGGTAAGTAGGGTACTTGAAGATAGAACTGAAGAAACTGTTTAGAATATAGCACAATAAGAAAAAGAGAAATAGGAAAGAGAGAAGAGTATCAGAGACATGGAGGGTAGATTGAAAAGTGTCTACAAAAGATCTAGTTGGCATTCTAAAGAAATAAAAAGAATCTGAAAGAGGTAATCGTTGAAGAAATAATTGATGAGAACTTTCTAGAATTAATGAAAGAGATGAATCCTCAGGTTCAGGAAATACAACTAATCTTACACAGTAAAGAAAGAAAGAAATCTACACTTAGCAGAGTAAAACTGCAGCTTATCAAAGACAAATGGAAAATTTAAAAAAGTAGTCAAGGAGAAGAGACAAATCATTTACATAGCAGCAACAATTAATCTGACAGCCCACTTCTCAACACCAAGAATGGAAACCAGAAGACAATAAGGTAATATCATCAAAGTACTAAAAAAATTTGTCAGCCTAATTTATAGTACCTAGCTAAGCAAACATTAAAAGCAATCAAACTAATCATTTCCGGGCCCCCCCAAAAAATTGAGAGAGAGAGAGAGAGAACTTACGACTAACAAACCCTCAACAAAGGACATTCTGAAGATTATACTTAGGAAGAAGGAACGTGACCCCAGATGAAAAATCTACTACACAAAAGAAACGTTGGCAAAAAATTGGTAAGCATATGACTGAATCTAAACAATGATTAACTATGCAAAATAATAAGAAAATGGCTAATATAAGAGATTAAAAATTGAAATTCAATGTTGGACAACAGTAACATTTAAGTAGAGAAACATCAGCTTGTCTATCCCTGACGATTTTCTATTATTATTTCATTGAGATTACAGTCAAATACTAACAAGTACTAACATTATCATATAGCAGTTTTCTATCTATGAATGTTGTCTATCTTTTCACTTGTTCAAGATATCATGTTTATGTCCTTCAGGGGTCTTATGAAGTTTTCTTTGTATAGACATTGCACATTTCTTTTTGAGTTCACTCTAGGAAATGTATCTTGCTATTGCAATTTTAAATGGAGTCTTCCATTATTGTCTAATTGATTGTTATCCATAAGTATAAGAGTTAAATCGTCATGTATATAATTTTGTAGCAGTCGTCTTCCTGAATTATCTTCTCATTTATAGTAGTTTTAAAATTTATCTTTGGTTTCACAGGTTTAAAACTCACATTATAAGCAAAGATTTTCCCTCATCTTTTCCCATGTGTATTTTTCTTGCTAATTTGCATCAGTCTAAACAATGTTAAATAATAGTGGTGTTAGTGGACATTCTCTTCTTATTTCTGACTTTAATGGAAATGTTTCTAGAGTTTGTCCACTAAGAATAGTGCTCTCCTGTTGATTGAGATGGGGATTTTTTTTATCATGTTAAAGAAGGATCTAAATATTCTTAACTGAATTTTTAAATCAAGAATGGATGTCAAACTTTATCAAATGCCTTTTTAGTATCTATAAAAATTGTCACAGTATTTTCCCAATGCACGTCCATTAATATGATGAAATACATCATGATGTATGTTTTTACATGAAACCAGCTACAAATCACTTAAATACATTTCACGTGGTCATGGGGTTTTATCTTCTAAGGTGCTACTGAATTCTGTTTATTTTTTTCATTTAGGATAATTGTCTTACTATTGAAATGAAAATCTCTGACTTTATTTTTGTGCAGTCTTTTTCAGTATTTGACAACAATGCTATGTTCACCTAGTAAGAAAAAGATCTTTGGAAGAATTTATTTTTCTATGCCCTGTAAAAGTGGAAACTGCATAGGAATTATCTGCAATACGAGCTAATAGCTTTCTCTGGGAAGGAAAACTTTCCTATCCCTACTTCTATTTCCTGCCTCCAGCTTCAGCCCTGATGGAGGCAGTCAGCTAAGTGGGATGTGCAAAGATAAAGCACTAAGTGGAAAATGTGGAAGTTGATATCTCCCCACTCTCCTATGCGTAGCTTCCTACCTCGAAGCAGCAGTATCAAGCTGGGGGAGGGGAGATTCTCAAACTTTAAATGAAATTCAGAGTTTTTATTGTTAAACTGGGTTGCTCCTTTAAATTGCTCAACTGAGACTATTCTTGTGCCTTGAAGCAATCGAAGACTTTTGATAATCTAAGAGTTCCTGGAAAATCTGCAGGACTTAAAGAAGCTCCCTGAGTTAGTTTGAAAGGGCCACAGGAGGAAACATGAAGTTATTTTATGATTGCATTCTGTTGAGTTTGTCTTTTGCTATGTGGCAGTTGCACCTGCCCAGGACACTATGAGGAATGATAAATAAAAAACGTTTAGGCTGTGGAAAGGAGTAGAATTATGAAAAAAATTTTGGCTTCCTCAGAGTGACTATCCAACATAGAGCTGTTTCCTCCACTTCCATTTCAATTTTAAACTCTACCTAGAAGAGACTCCAGGAAAGATTTTGCCAATAGTACATCATCTCTCTCAAAACGGATAACCACCCCTGCTTCCAGAAAGGAATGGCTGGTGAAGAGAACATATTGGTCAAAGTGGTGTCACCATATCCTCTAGGAGTGAAGACATCCTTCCCGGAGTAGCTTGATGTGAAACAATTTGACTCCTTCTGTTGCTCTCTGATATTTATAATTCGGCTACACCTCCTGAGGAGTCACCACAACCACAAAGCAATAATTCTCTGATCACTGCAATTACTAAGGAAGAGACTCTTGATAAATCAATATCTACAAGTATTCAGGAAAGTGAGCTTTGCAAGTAGTATATCTCAAGCTTAACAATTATGTTAACTAAATCATCTGCAAGAGTTGGCATGGCTGTTGGGCGAGTACTCTTATTCTTTCTCTTTTGCAGCCTTTCAAAAATTTTCTTCTTTCTTTATTTATTCCCTTGAGTGCTTTATTTGTTCCCTCGCTTGCTCATTCCCCATTCCCATTGCCCTTCCTCCTTCAATGAGCAACAGTTCATTCAGAGTGTATCCATTCGTTTTTATGTGTTCTAGCAAAGCATGTGCTATTTTACGTGGATATATTTTAAATTTCCATAAACGGTATTATGCTATAGAGCTCATTCTACAGTTTTTTTGCTTTTCCTTTTGCACGAGGCACTGTGTTATCAGCCAGTCTGTTGCTTCTAGCGGCTGCATAGTAATCCATAGTGTGTATCCATCACTTCCACAGTGATGAACAACCAGATTTCCTCCAAATTCTCGTCAAAAACCTGTGATAAAAATCTACATATACCACCTACAAACTCATGTGATGCATTCTTTGGGATATTCACCCAGCAGAGGAATTACTGGGTCTTAGATCCATATGTCTACATCTACATCCGTAATCTGACTTGCTCTTGAGAACAGCTGCCCCAGTTGCTCTCGCACAAACAGTCTGCCA
Source organism: Equus quagga (assembly GCF_021613505.1). NCBI lineage: Eukaryota > Metazoa > Chordata > Mammalia > Perissodactyla > Equidae > Equus > Equus quagga. Next base: position 54,917,580 of record NC_060272.1, read on the forward strand.
GCATTTCTAATCTCCACATCACATTAGCTACTATACAGTTTTTCAACTGATGTAAAAAGCAATAACTTATTGTTATTTTAATTTGAATTTCTCTCATTACTAATAAGTTTGAGCATCTCTTCATATGCTTAATAGATTTTAGGTAAAAAGCCAGTTCAAAATCTTTTGCCCGTTTTTCTATCGGAGTTACTGCCTTCTTTCTTGTTGATTTGTAGAGTTTCTTATATATTCTGGATATTGATCTCTTATTGCTTTAGACATTGCCAGAATTTTATTTCTGTCATTTGTCTGTCTCCTTTATGGGACTGAAACCCTTAATTTTGATGTAATCGAATTCATCATTCTTTTTGCTTGGCTCATTGTTTTGTTTTTGTTGTTTTGTTTAAGAAAGGGTCCCTGCCTCCATAACGTAAATATATTTTTCAATATTATCTTGAATTAACTTAGTAGTTTTACTTCTTACCTTTAAGATTATAATCCATCTGGAGCATATTTTTGTGCGTGATATTTGGTAGTTTTATTTTCTGTCTAGACAGAGGCCACTTTTGCAACACCTTCTACTAAACAGCAAATCTTTTCCTTATTGATTGACGTGCTACCTTAATTATAGATTAAGTTCTCATATTTGCATGGGTCTTTCTCTGAGCTCTCTATTCCATTCCATTGATCTATTTGTTCGTTCCTGCACAAATGCTATACTGATTTTGTATTTTATTGTAAACTCTTGTGTACCAGGACTCCCTCTTTGTTCTTCTTTCCAAAATTGACTTGGTTATTCATAGACCCTATATATTTCAAAGTAAGATCGTTGAGTTCCTCAAAGTGTCTAACTGGGATTTTGCTTTTGTTTTGTTTCTCTGTATGATGAAAATGATATGAAATGAGGCAGATATAGGTAGGGTAGGGAGAAAAAGAAAAGCAAAAATGTTCAGGCAAACACTTCATTTATTTATCAGATTAGTTCATTTACTACAGTGAGCAATAGAGCTATGAGAAGCCCTCCACGTGCATCGGGGTCCTGCCCACATATTTTCTGTGGGACGTCAAGCCCTCCCCCACCTCAAGCTTTCTTTTGACTCTCTTCAGCAGTTTAGGTCCCACATTCTCAGGTAGTATTGCTATGAAAGTTCCACTAACTGAGGCACATCCAGGTAAATGTCTGCACGATTTGGGCCTGGCTCACATTCAGCTGTGAGGTTTGTCAAGTTCGCCTTTAAGACCATTGGTCTCACCGTCCCCTTCTGCGTGTCTCAGCCCTGGATCTCCCTTCAGGCATCTGTGCTTTCAGTCTTCCCCTCTCCTGTTCCCTGTTAATTTGCTCCCAGGAGAGGACCTAGTAAGTAAGCCATGTGTTTAACTGCAGAATAAAAGTCTTTGTCATGGTAAAGGGTTTCAGGCATCTGTAAGTAGGTTAAAAAGTTATTTTGAGAGGCAGGAGTTTTAGCTCCCATCCTTGCAATCCTAACATGTAGGTGATTGATTATCTATCTGTTCTCTGTCTGAGGTCTGCCCTGTATGAAACCTGTGAATCTAGAGCTGCTCTGTCCAATACGATAAGCTCCAGCCACGGGTGCCTATCAAGCATGTGAAGTGTGGTTGGTGTCAATTACAGGGAGTGCTGTAAATATGAAACACATAATGGATGTCAAAGACCTAGTTCAAAAATAAGAATGCAAAATATCTCATTAATGCTTTTTGTAATGATTACGTGCAATTATAATATGTGTGATGCATTGGGTTAAATAAAATATATATTTAAATTAATTTTGCCTATTTCTTTTTACATTTCTAAATGTGGCTACTAGAAAATTTTAAATTATACGTGTGGCTCATATTATATTTCTATTAGACAGTCCCAATCTAGACTGTAATAAACACTAGCTTTAGGCACATCTATGTATATGGGGCACGGCATTTTCCTTGGTTTTCTATGCCTGTATTTATTGCTTTCTAGAACCACTGATGGCAACATATTCAAATGCAGGCATTTCATGTTTTAATATTTTTTGTTCCCTGTCTATATTTCTGGTGTATGAAAGAGAAGGAAGATATATAAAAATTTGGAGACAAAAAGATATTTACCAAGGACAAAATTAATATTATATGGCTCATGTCAATGCAAAAAGATGAGAAAAAGAAGTAAGTTCACTCTCTCTCTCTCTTTGTATCTCTCTCTCATATATATATTTATGTACATGTAATATATATATATATGTGTGTGTGTAATGTAGAGATAAATTATCTTATTTCCAGATAATACTGTTTTCAACCAGAAAGTTCAAGAAAATCAACTTATAAGAATTATAAGAAAATTCAGTTGTGTCCAAATAAAACCTAAATTTATAAAATTCAAGAAAGTTTTGAAAAGGAGTGCTTACCACATCAGATAGCAAATAAACTATAAAAAGTGCAGAAATAAAATCAGCGTCATAGCAGGAGAAGAAAACAACAGACCAACAGAAAGAAAACACACCACACAGATATTTCGAAAACAGACCCACGTACATATGTAATATAGTTGATGATGAAGATGAATTTAAAATTGTAGGTAATTGATGTCTTATTCCATAGGTGAAATCAGGGTTTTGGCTGTATATTTGGAAAAACTTAGTTATATTCTTTTCCTACATATATAAAACTAAATCTCATATAGATTGATGAGCTAAACCAAAAAGAAAACTATAAAAGTGTTAGAAGGTGATTTTTTTTTTTTTTTAAGATTTTTTATTTTTTCCTTTTTCTCCCCAAAGCCCCCCAGTACATAGTTGTGCATTCTTCGTTGTGGGTTCCTCTAGTTGTGGCATGTGGGACGCTGCCTCAGCGTGGTCTGACGAGCAGTGCCATGTCCGCGCCCAGGATTCGAACCGACGAAACACTGGGCCGCCTGCAGCGGAGCGCGCGAACTTAACCACTCGGCCACGGGGCCAGCCCCCAGAAGGTGATTTTTAAAGAAAATAATATCAGGGTGTGGAAAGTCATCACAGTACCCAGATGTCATATAAGAATAAATGATAGATTTGACTAAATACAAAGTTAAAATTTCCATCTGATAAAAGATGTCACAAAGTTAAATGATAGAAAGAAAATAGCTGTAAAATTAAAACATAAAGAAAAGATTCAAACGCTTAATTTATAAAGAGCTCCTACTCTTCTCTACTTTTAATAAGATAAACAACTCAAGAGAAAAAGGACAGAGGATATGAATTTTCACAAGAAATAAAAATGGTTAGTAGACATATAGAAAATTTTCAATCTTTATTCTTCCAAGAATGCAAATAAAAATACTCATAAGATACCACTTTTCATTCATCAGATTAAGAATGTTTTTTAGGGGCCAGCCCTGTGGCATAGTGGTTAAGTTTGTGTGCTCCACTTTGGCAGCCCAGAGTTTGCAGGTTTGGATCCCAGGTATGGACCTAGCACTGCTCATCAGGCTGTGCTGTGGCAGCATCCCACATAAAATAGAGGAAGATTGGCATGGATGTTAGCTCGGTAACAATTTTCCTCAAGCAAAAAGAGGAAGATTGGCAACAGATGTTAGCTCAGGGCCAATCTTCCTCACAAAAAAAGAAGAAAAAATTTTTTTCATTGATAATATCCAGTGTTGTGGGGGAACAAGTTTTTCTAAGATTTTTAGTAGGAATGTAAATCCATACAAGGAATATTGCTTTTGTTGTTATTATTTTGGCTGACCAACATTTAACTTCCTGTCTGAATGTAGTCCCCTATTGTGTACAGTCTTACTGGTAGGCACACCTGTCTTCCCTAAGGAATTGAAGGGGTCAGATCATAGACTTAACCAACAGGGCCTCTCTCCTAGACGTCAGATCTTAAGCAAGTATCCCTCAGACAAAGGGAGTTGTTATGGGCTAACTGTGTCCCCCACAAAATTCATATGTTGCAATCCTAACCCCTGATACCTCAGAACATAACAATATTTGGAGACAGGGCCTTTCAAAAATAGATGCAAAGAGGTAATTAAGTTAAAATGAGGTCATTAGGGTGGGCTGTAATCCAACATGACTGATGTCCTTATAAGAGGAGATAAGGACAGACATGCACAAAGGGAAGACAATGTGAATACACAGCAAGAAGGCAGCCATCTACAAGCCAAGGAGAGAAGACTCAGAAGAAACCAACCCTGCGGAGACCTTGACCTTGGACTTCCTGCTTCCAGAATTGTGAGAGAATACATTTCTGTTGTCTAAGCCACCCAGTCTATGGTACTTTGTTATGGCAGCCCTAGCAAACACAGAAGAGTGTTGAATTTCATTTACTGCACAGGTTGGCAAACTTCTCTCAAGGGCCAGATAGAAAGTAATTTTGGCTTTGCATTTCATAATGTCTCTCTTAACTTAACCCTGCCATTGTGGTGTGAAAGGTGAAAGCAGCCATAACAAATATGTAAATGAATGGATAGGGCTTGTCTCAATAAAACTTTATTTGTAAAAACATGTGGACAGCTGGATTTGACTAAGGACTGTAGTTGCTGACCCTGCTTTATGGTGACAAGTTTCAATTTCATTTAGGGATGGAAGCAGGAGTGCCAATGGCACACTGGTCAAGGCTACATTCTACATCACATCTGCAGTGCTGGCAGTGGCCACAGTACTGTCTTGATGAAAACTTTCTTGCTCTCCAGCCTATGCAGAACCCTGGTTTTCATTCAGTTTTGAAACCTGCTACTCCAGCATCCAGTTAGTACTGACTCCTACACTTCTTCAGTAGAAGGAAATTTATTGGCAAACTATTTGTTTAACGTAGTCCAAACTTTTGTTGCTTCCAAATGAGAATACAGATTGATACAGAGGACAATTTATGAGCAACTACCAAACTTAAAAAAAAAAAAATGTCCTTTGATGCTTCCTTAGAAATGTATCCAAAGGTACATTTATAAATAACTTCATATATATGCAAAGAATATTTACAAGCATTTCATTACAGCCTTTTTGTAATGTCAGCATGACCTAAGATTTAGTTTTTGGCCCTCATTTCTTTTCTCTCTTCTCTTACTCCCCAGATCGTTTTATTTGGGCACCTAGCCTTAAATATCATCCATATGTTGACAACTCCTAAATTTATAAATCTAGTCTGGACTTCTATGAATTCTAGAACTTTATATCCAATTTTCTACTTAATATCTCCCTATGGATCTCTAACAGATTTTTCAAATTTAATATATCCAATTGCTCAGATAAAGAATAATGAAGTCACCCTTGATTCTTTGAATTTCACAGTCCACATCTGATCTTGTTGGCACTACTTTCAAAAAGTTTCCAGAATTAGACCATTTCACCTACTGCCACCACCATCCAAGCCGTCATCTTCTTTTGCCTAAATGATGGCAAGAGCCTCTAAATTGATCTCCTTCTTTCTGCCCTTATCCCCTTCAGTCCATACTCAACAGTCTGATGCTGTTAAAATGTGAGATTTTTGTCCCTTCCCTGCTTAAAACCTTTCAATAGCTTCCCAGCTCACCTAGAGTTAAAGCCAAAATCTTTACCAGAAGATCTACACGGTCTACATCATCTGACCTGCCATGCTACACAACTGTTGAAAAGCATGAGGCTGATTTCCACATATGGATGTGGAGAGATTGTAGATGTTAAAGAAAAAAAGACATCCCCAAACAAATATGAATAGTATGATCTCACTTATGTGTTAAAAGAAAAATCCCTGTGTCTGTATGTGTGTGTAGATTTAGCATATGAAAGAGGGACTGGTCCGGTGGTGTAGTGGTTAAGTTCATGCACTCCTCTTCATCGGCCTGGGGTTGGCAGGTTCTCATCCCCCGGGCAGACCTACGCATCGCTCATCAGGCCATGTTGGCGGTATCTCATATACAAAATAGAGGAAGATGGGCACAGATGTTAGCTCAGGGCTAATCTTCCTCAGCAAAAAGAAGAAGATTGGCAATGGATGTTAGCTCAGGGCCAATCATCCTCACAAAACAAAACAAAACAAACAAACAAACAATATATGAAAGGAATCAGACCAGACTTCTATCAATGGTTGCCTCTAATGAAAATGATATGGACAGCTGTGAAGGGGACAGTAACTTCCTTCTCCATATATTTCTGCACTCTTTGAATTGTTTGATTAAGTTATTTACAATGGGCACCAATTTATTTAGGTTTTTTGTATATAAAACCTTTAAAATGGGTGAGAGTTTCCTCCTATGCCTGCCTGTTGAGCCTGCCTTCCAAGAAGATGGTCAGATCTGTGAGGTATGATTTTAAGGGAGTTACAAAAGGTCTCTGGCTGGACTTTTTATCAAAGCATATTGATGTTTTAAAATCATCCCTGTATTGATAAGCAAATACTTACATCCCTTTCTATAATCTGTATTTTCCCAAGTATAAAATCAGATTGCAAGAGCAAAGAATACACTTTTTCAAACTATGCTCCCCGTTCCCCTCCCACCCAAGATAAGATTCTTAAACACTGTCTTAGAAATTACGCCTCTTTTTCCCTCTTCCTAAAATGTAATCTAGAAACTTAAAACAGTCCTAATGTCTCATTATCACCTCAATGTCACAAATGCCCGACCAAATGAGAGCAGCATAAGCAGAAGCTCCACTGTGACTGTCTCTTCCCGTCGGTAATGCATAACCCTCCTCTGGTCCCAGGTTTGAGAACTTGAGTCTTCTTTGACTCTTCTTTCCCCTCATCTCTCACATCCAATCCATTTTTAATCATCAGAAAGTCAACAAACACTTGTTGAGGACTTACCACGTGCCAGGCACAAGCCTTGGGGCTGTAGAAACACAGTAAAGCAGGTATGGTCTTTGTCTCTGAGGTGTTCACAGTCTAGTGGAAAACTAGACATGTAAGCAAGCAACATATTCTACAAAGTGTTATGAAAATGCAAAGAACAACCACTTTTCCCCTAATAACATCTCTTGTATCCATTCCTTCTGCCCCTTTGCTTATTTAAATCCTTCACCTGCAGTTGTTCCGTAATTCAGCTCTCCATTTTCGGTCTCTCCCGCTCTAATCCACTCTATGCAAGGCAGACAAAGGAATCTTCTCAAATCATGATTTTTAGTTTACTCCGTGATTTTACATGATTTTACTTTACTCCAGTGCTCAAAAATTTTGCTTTATTATTGCCCATGTTACAAAATACAGATTTCTTTACCTCAGGGTTAAGGCTAGCACACACTGTACTCTCAATAAGTAGCTGATAAATGAATAAATGAATGAATCAATCAATCTGGACTGAACTTCCCCATTCAAATTTATATTTCACAATCACATGGCTCTAATCATACCACTTTATCCACGTGGATATAAATCTTGTCCCAAAGACACATCAGCACATTCCTGCCTCTGCCCCTTGCTAGTGCCACACTTCCTGTGTCCTTGGGATGCCCTTCCTGACTCCCTCCCAACTTCCAACACTCTAAAATTCAACCCTGGGCCCATCTCTTCAGTGGAGTCTTTCCAAACACTACCTTCTTCCAAATGTCTTTAAAACTCCTTGTCTGAGCCACTCACTTGCTATTTTGGAAGATGCTACTGAGAATTGTTATTTTTTGATAAATATGCCCTGTCTCTCCAAATAGGACCACCATAATTTATCGGCTTCACTGAAACTGGAGCTACAATTGTTAGCTCTCATATAATAATTACTTAAAGTGGTGAAATAATACACTTGTGGGAGAAAACAACATTTATTCCCAATAGTATGAATGACACATTCCCACGTCTACCTCCATTGCAGACTGAACAAGGGATCTGACAGGAAATCACGAGGCAGCAGCCCTTGCTAGCATGATAATGAATTAGGAACATGCTGATCAACATCTTCTTTCCCATCAACACGACAGAATTACAAATCTATTTCCAGGGCCAGCTCCATCAAACCCACCAGCTGTCACTGAGTATTTCATAATTTATTTGGTTTGATTATTAAAAATTCAGGCATGTTTGAATTGGGAAGTAGGAGGAAAGGACTAAAAGTCTTCCTGGGGTATTGGAGCTAAATTGAAAAGCATCTCCCTAATACAACTCTCTGCCACCTTCAAGCTTTGGAGAAGAGTCAGGCAGCAAAGTCCACATTTCTATCTCATTTCACAACATCGTCATTCATTCCCTTCCAAAATTCAGGAGCTAAGGAGCATAGAAATGATTTGTTTAACTTGTGACTACAAAGCAACCAAAGTGGGGTCAGACCTACAGGCAAATTGAATTTTCCCCGATGCCACCACCCTTAAGGATGAGAAGCCCTCCCCAGCCCCCTTCACTCCCACCCACAGCACTCTTGGCTCATACTTACACTCCACCTGTCACAGTGTACTCAAACTTCACCTGTCTGTGCACCCCAAATGGAGATCAGGAATGGAATTCCTCAAAACCACGGCTTTGTTATCTTTGTAATTTCAGTCCTCAGAAAAGTGTCCAGCAAACAGGAGGCTTGTAATGTTTGATCTGAACAAAACTAATGACTTCTTATGATTTTCGACTTCAGATTATCCTCACACTGTTTCGGAAGACAGGCTGCATGCTGCATCCCACCACAGGACTGGAGGATGCATATCACAGCTATGATAGTCTACATGGAGTTTTGAAGTCTCTCTCAACAACTATTGGATAACACATTAACATTAATAAGGCATTTTCACATACGCTGTTGAATTAATCCTCATAATAACCTGTGAGTTAGGTATTTTTATTCTTATTTTATGGTTGAAAATAACTAGATCTAAGAGAAGTCGGGGTTGGTAGGCAGAATAATGACCTTCCAAAGATATCAGGCCCTAATCCCTGGTACCTATAAATGTTACCTTATAAGGAAAAGGGATCTCTGCAGATGTGATTAAATTAAGGATTTTGAGATGAAGAGATTATCCTGTTGGCCCGAAATGTAATCACAAGGGTCTTGTAAGAGGGAAGCAGAAGGAGATTTCACACACACACACACACACACACACACACAGAGCGAGAGAGAGCACCATGACCATGGAGGCAGAGATTGGAGTGATGCAGCCACAAACCAAGAATTATCAGAAGCCACCAGAAGCTGGAAGAGGCAAGGAACAGATTCTCCTCTAGAACTTTCAGAGGAACACGGCCCTGTTGACCCCTTGATTTGGGGCCAGTGGAACTGATTTTGGAATTCTGGCCTCCAGAACTGTAGAAGAATAAATTTATGATGTTTTAAGCCACAGGATTTTTGTGTTTTTTTCTTACAGCACAGGAAATTAGCACATTGGAAACTGGCCTAAAGACAACTAACAGTTAGAATTTCAACCAGGATTCAAATCCGGGTCCTCTGACTTTAAATCCCAAACTTGTTTCCCTGCTTCACATGGCCAGGATGCTGAGAACCTGACCCGATCCCTGGCATGCCTTGGAGCTTGGGGAAGCTATCTTAGCTTTTCAGCCTTCTGGAGTGGTCAGAGCGGCGAGCTCCTTCACATTGAGCCTATCTTTATGTGACGTGCCCAGTGCCATATACTTTACATGTATTACATCTCAATACTCACAGCTTCAGGAATTAGATGCAATGGTGATAACCATCACAAATGAAAAAATAGAGGCACAAAGAGGTCGCTCACCCAAGGTCACATACACTCTAGGAAGTTATTTGCACATCTAATCATAAATATCACAAGATGATATTTTTGAAGTTTTAACTGAGTTCAATCCCCTTCCCACATCAACTTCCTCCTCCTCAGAATGTCTTCCTCTATTCCACAAAGTGTCTCCCCTGACTCAAGTGAGGCATCATGAATCACCCACCGCCTAAGGAGTAGTGACGCAGAGGAGAGAGAACAGTGGAGTCAAACATTTTTCTCATGTTTGACAAGCTGATGCGCAGTTACAAGATGGCGTAAGTTTGGAAAAATAGAATCTTTGGTCCAGCATGTCCCTCATTCCAGGAAACAATTTCTTGGATGGGGAGAAGGAGAGAAGAGAAGAGAGATCTCATGGGCAGAAATGGAGGACTATTGAGAGACTGTCCAGCTTTGCCACCTGGGAGCATCATGGCAGCAGAGCCACTGCTCAGGGCACAGCAGTCCAGGTGTTACCCACTGACTGACAAGCAAGAGTGAAGCTCATTTGACTTTTACTCATTTCCATTCAACCCACCTGATGTGAACAGTCACCTCCCCCTACCTTCAATGACTCGGATTACACAAGTAACCACCAACACCAGGAAAGGAGGATGGGACCCTGACTCTTGAGGGGGTAGGCAAGTGGGGCAGGGATAGCCCCTAGGACTGAACCAAAGCATTTTGTGGTCTCCCCTGAGCTTCCCTGCCTCCTTTCACTCCTATCCTTTTCATTATGGTAACCAGCAACCAACCCATTAGACAAAGAATGTATCCAATGGACCCACTGCACATCATAAGCTATGGAAGAGCCTGACTCAGTTGGGTTTGTTTGTCAGGAATCTGCCAGGGAAAGTGATGCTGATTTGCATTCAGTGGCTTCTATTTCTCCGAAGTACTCAGAGATTTTGAAATTCAGTCTATTGTTTAGTCATACACATACTGTAGGGGCTTCTTGGGTCATTCTGCAGATATTTCTCTTCCACCTCCTTCTTCTCTGACAAATGATTCATTAGCAAACCAATTGCAGTCATGGAGCAATGCACACATTTAGTCTCACTTCTATTTACTCTACCAATGACAAGGGTCCCATCTGTTTAACCCAGTGCCAGGCCAAGCAACAATTTAAGAGCTGGAAAGGGCAATGCACCAATTACAGTACATAAGGCTTGGTCTGCTGGTTGAGGAGGAAATAGCAAGTTTGACCTTTTAGACTTATGCCAACGTGTAGGTCACCGGGGCCCACTTAGTTAAAGACATTTTCGAACCACCACAAAGAATTAACAATATCTCCTACCATAAGCAAACTCAGATCTTTTTTCAATCTACAGAACCAGACTCAAAGCAATTATATATTTATTTCTAAAATGTTAAAAAAAAATTTCACTTAATGGGGACATTCGAGGGACTTCAAAAGAAGGGAAATGGTACAATATTCTACAAGAGGAAAACACTGAGCAACCAAGCTTTAAGTGGCCCTTTATTTGGTTAATATGGCATGGTGTTTACAATACATTCTTTTCTTTACTACCATCCTGCAAATATCTTGACAAATTTTCTATTGTATTTTATGTGTTCAGCCCCAAACCAAGCACTAAGGAGAATAAATTTTGGGTCATTGACATTCTAGAAGCAACTAGTTCTCTTCCTGATGCCCACCCATGGGGCATTAGCCCTGCCATAGTCTTGTCTTCTCATTAGATATTCCTGGAGGGTTAGGTTATTCCAGCTCACAGTCAAGGCCACTAAAATGACCTATGTCTGCCCTTTGGGATGGCACAGTTTACAACACATGGGAATCATTAAAGTGTGAGTTGATCTGTAGTAACGTCATTGAGCAGAAACCACAAGCAGCACATAGCAGAGTCTTCATGCTATCACTCTGCCATTCTCACATGAAAAATTTCCTGCTCCTTCTCTTTAAAGCCCTCCCAGCTGGCTTTTTAAAAGCCCATTCTATGGTCCTTTGGGTGAATCACTCTTGTAATTATTACCATTATTTAATATTTACTAAGTGCCCATACTGCTTGAGATCAGGAAGTTGCTTGGCATGTGTATATTTGGCAGAAATATTCAAAGTGTATTTAGTCATTGCCAATATTCTTCCAGAGTTGGAAATACCGCAGAGGAAGTGTGTACTTGACCTGAACTCTAGAGTGTCAACTCTTTTAAGTAAGTGTAAACAGACAGAAACTCTGCCATCAGAGAAGCATTTGCAAAAGGGAGACCAAGTCAGAGCGTGAGCAGCAGATGGGGCTTGAGAGCCAAGAATGAAAAACCCAGAATGCATCCAAACTCTGTAAATCATTATCGACTGAGCTCCATGCCATCTTAATGACTTTTACTACCTCTTGGTTCCAATTCGAAGTGCATATTAAAGCAAGCAACATTGCAAAGACCAGAGGGGCTAGAATAGTAAACTACCCGTAGCTTAGTAATCGTTATGCATTAATTATTCAGGGGCTGGAGCTACTCTTTGCAAACATTAAAACCAGTGACAGCAAAGAAATATGCCTTCTGTTTGGAGGATGGGAAGGAGTAGTGCTATTTGGGGTTGATGCTGGCATGATATTTAGCAGAGCATGACAGGTTTAGTAGATAAATAACGTGATGTAGTATCATGCAAACTGTTAGCAATGTATTGGAAGGCTCAAGTATTCCCTGTAGGGCATTTACATTGGATTTGCTATGATTGCAATATCTGCACAGTGATGCATTACGTGTTTTATTCTCTTTATTATATGTTTTCATTACTTTGTGTGTAAGAATGCAATAAAGAAAGCTGAAGCAATAAAGGCTGATTGATAATAATAATTCTGCAAAGATGCAACTTCCTTTCGAAAGCAGTTCCAGAGTCAGAAGAACCAATAGCATCCAATCATCTGTTCCTTTGTTAACATTTTATCCTCCTTCCTGAGAAAGGAATGGTAATTGGTTTGGAAACAGCTTTCGGTGACAGCTGGCACTGTATGGCAAAGGAGGAGGAAGGTAGGGGAGAATGTGTTCCCTCTAGAGTGCTGAATCCCGCATGTGGTTCAACTCTCTGCCTCTCTCTTTTCTTTCATATTGTACAACTTAAATATCAGAGATCCTCTTCTAAAGGAAAAATAAATACTTTCTCAGGATCAGTACTGTTTGCGTTCTCTCACTCTAACAGCTTATCCTACATTCTAAAGTTTGTTTAAGCCTCTTCCCCAGGGATTCTCCTTAAGAACTCTAAAACTGGGGTCACTGGATCAGGTCCTTAACAGATGTGTGTGTTGGGTAGTGGGAAGAAGAGTCCCAGCAGAAGTTTAAAATGAGCTTCAGAGATTCAGATATGGCTGAGCATGTGTGAAGAACTGGTGAAAGGATCTATAAGGAGTAGCGTTTTCACACTGGTTTTGTTGGGGGTATGTGGTTTATTTGTGGGCATCTAGAAAAGTGATTGGGTCAGAAATAGAGACTAGTGTTTTGGATGTTGGAGAGACTTGCTGCACACAGAAATTGAATGAAAAAGAGAAATAGGTAGAAAAAATACAACACAGAGTCAAAGCAAATGGCATCCTCCCCACTTCTATGCCGAGCACAGAACGGCCCCATGGGAAGACAGCAGCACTCCCAGCTCCCACAGGGTTTGCCAGCTGTGGACACAGAGAGAGAGAGCATCTAGTTCTGGTCATTCAGATCAACATCTGCAGGGAGGCCATCAGCCTTGAATTCATGGAAAGCCATAGCCTAAATGACTCTGAAAGCAACACACATCAACCAGCACAGTGCAGAGAAGCAGGGCTGAGAGCACCTGAGAGGCACCTCCCAGCATCTCCCAGAAATACTTGTGGAGAATTTTGCAGAGAATTGAGGTCTTGTGTTATGTAGGTGTGGGCTTGAGTCATTGAAATTTGGGTTATAAACTTTAAGTGGCTTTATTTGAACCCACAAACAGATGAGGCTTTGGGGAAACTTAGGTTATATGTTCAGTAAAGGGAAAATTACATTTGTGATTGCAAAGGGCAGGCAGTCACTCTCAGTATATGATTTTCTAAAAGCCCCGAGTGATATAAAGAACTGCAGTTAAACACAGCAATGGAACAGAGTGATGGCATATTCAGGTCAGGCCAGTGAGCTCTCACATGTGCGGGAATCATTGCAGAGGATGACAGAAAGGATAGGGAGGGCTAGGGATCACATCAAACTTAGGGGAGCACTGATAAAACATTGGTCACATAAAAATCGAAAAGAAAGCCTATTAAAGAGCAAATTGCAGGACCCTACTCCCCAGAGGTCCTGATTCAGTCAACTCATATTTTACAAGCTTCCCTCCCTATGTAATTTTGACAGAAGTGGTCTTCAAAACGACTCTTGGATAAACACCCTCATGGTGTCAAGGCCATCTGGGTCCGCATTGCAAACCTAGAGGGCAGACCTTCATCAAGGGAAATCACTGAGGCTGGGCCCAGAAGAGATACAACCCTTTGCAAGGCAGAGAGTAAGGTGGGAAAGAAGCATGGAATGCCAGGACCAGACACAGGGTCAGAAAACATGAAGTCAAGAGAAGCAGAGAAAAGAATGAGGTGTTAGACAGAGCCATGGATAAACAGGAGTGTCAGGCCACAACTTTTTACACGGTGCCCTCGACCTAGTGTCAAAAGGCTCCGTGTTGGGCTGGACAGTGATAGAAAACCCTCAAGAGACAACTGCATCTGATTGTTTCAAGCGTTTTATAGTCAAGTGTTTTTGTAGTCATGGTGTGTGGTGAGCTTAGTTTTGGGGATGCCATTTCTTAAATATATTTCTCTTAACTAGTAGAATTGTTTGCTTTTAAGTTATAGGTGTTGGTTAGTGGGTCCAGCTTTTGAGTAGCTCTTTATTTCGTCACTGATATTATTCCTCAGAAGTCACTTTGTGAGACACCCTAGTACGAGAGAAAGAGTGTATGCTTTGTAAACAGAAGACTGGAATTCTAATTCAGACTCTGCTCACAAACTGGGTGACATTGAGCAAGGTATTCAACCCCTTGGGGCATCATATGTCTATTCTATAAAGTGGCAATGAGTGTACCTAGCTTACAAGTGTTTTGTGTGGATTAAATAAAATAAAATACATAAAAATAAAATTTAGTTGTGAGGCATCCCTCACAGTGCTTGGGATTTAACAGGCACTGAATAAATGGCAACTGTGACTATTGTGATCAGACCAGCCTTGAAGAGCTCCTCTTTCTAAAATTGTGGTTAGCAGGTTATTATACTTTTCCAAATTTAAAGACTGAAGTATTTTTTACAATACCTCAGCATAAACATTTACTTGTATTTCTAACTGTCATATTAAAACAAGATACATGACTAAGGTGAGTTTCACAAAAATATCAACAATTGGGGAAGCTTATTATTTTTTTTCACATGCGTAATCTAATGTTGGTTTTTCTTAGACTTAAGTAGAATGTGTTTTCTCTACTGGCAATCTTTGATTTACATACTCTGGTTTGCTGTGCATCCCCTAGGTACAGTGGCTACTTGAGAACAGGAGGTCCAGATGGACCACACTGGGGTCATAGAAACTCCCCTGTTCTCCTTACTGTCATACCTTAGTCCTCGTCCTCTATACTGTCTCCATTATTTACTTAAGTCTAAGACCCACTGCCAGCAATTCTAGTCTTTTTCTACCCCACAGCTAATTAGGACACAAGCAATGGTAGAAAACTGGAAGAGGAAAATTAATCCCTATGTGTCTACTCTTTGTGGGCTTTCACTGTATTGCAATGTCTTGTAGTTTGTGAATTACTAGAATATGATTGGTAAATTTCATAAAGTGATGAATTTATAATGTGCTTTGGGAACACAGAGGAGGAAGCAACTATGGGAGGCAGGTTCAGTATGGCTTCAAAGAGGAAGTGATATTTAATCCAGATCTTGAGATTATAAAGGTAGAAGAGAGAGTCAAGAGTATTTCAGGCAGTGTGAATAGCACGTGCAAAGAAAGGAAAAGCAAATACCATGTTGTGTGTGTGTGTTTCTGCATGTGTCTACGTGTGTGTGTGTTTAAAGGTGATGATAAAGGATTGGAGGTGAGATCAGAATGGGATTGGATGGGGAATAGCTTTTAATCCAAGCTATTGAGTTAGCACTTTATCCATAAGATTCAACTGGCTTAAAAAAATTGTTCCAACGGCAATATGCATATAAATTGTACAGATCAAGAACAGAAGGGAGGAGACCAGTTAAAAGCCTACTGCAATATCTTCACCATCGGTACATCTCACAGAGCATTCCCTCTTCCCATATTAATAAAAAGTAGAGGTGATCCTACAACAGAAGAAAAGGGACAACAACCATCAGCATCCTGTTACAGTAACCTAGATTATCAGTGAATCAAAATGAAATTCAGCCTCTGTTTATGCCCATACAAATTTTAATTAACAGCAAGACTTGAAGAATTTGCTAATTTACAGAGCTTTTTACCTTTTTTTTTTTTTTTTTGAGGAAGATTAGCCCTGAGCTAACATCTGCTGCCAATCCTCCTCTTTTTGCTGAGGAACACTGGCCCTGAGCTAACATCCATGCCCATCTTCCTCTACTTTATATGTGGGACGCCTACCATAGCATGGCCTTCTGAGTGGTGCCAGGTCTGTACCTGGCATCTGAACTGGTGAACCCTGGGCCGCTGAAGCAGAACGTGCACCCTTAACTGCTGTGCCACCAGGCCAGCCCCGAGCTTTTTACTTTTAAAATAAATACATTTCATTTGAATATGGATTTTGCAGCTTAGTCTATCAAAAATGTTAGTCATCTAGACCTGTAAAACTAGGACTCTGAAGCAGCTTCAGTGTGATTCGTGTGGTATGTTCAAGTTACTTAGAGCTCTTAGCAGAAGCTCCAGGTCGTCACAGAGGAGTTGCAGCATGGAGAAGGGGACATGGCACTGGGTCTAGAAGGCTGCTGCTGTGATCATGACAGAAGAAATGATTATCTTGAAATTTCAAATAATCCATAAACAAAATCAGGCTGTTTACATTTGTAGATTCTTGAATCCCCCAAAATTGTGCAATTCCCTCCTTACCCCTTAATCACACAATCCAATCGCTATTGTTTTAGACAACTGATGATCAAAGATTCATTTAACCAAACCATTGTTTCCCTTCAAATCCTAAACTTATTACCAAAACTAGCTTCAACGACCCTAAGACATTTCTCAAGAAGTTCTTACCAAGTGAATTACTGCACAAAAAACAGGATACTTTAACAGAGAGAAAGTCTACGCTTTGATCTCTTTTGTGAATCATTGAAATGGACTTGGGCTGAAGTCTTTTCTTTGTCAGACTTGTTCAACAACATTCTTCATGTCTCTCTACTTATCAAGAAAACTGACAACATCACCATTCACTTCTGTTTCAAACTATGGTTTTATGAAACTTTCATTTCATCATGGGTGAAATACCATGGCTAATAAAAAAATGACTCTGTTTATATATCACTTATATTGTAGCAAAAATCATCACTTTTGATGAGTAAATCCCATCAAAGAAACAAGAACAAAGCAAAAAGTTATTCACTTTCAAAACTCTATCCAACCTCCTTTTAAAGGCAATAAAACTTTTGACCTCACACACTTTACTGGCTCCTCCTGGATGTCCTCTTCCTCCTTTGGTATGTCCTGTCATCTTCAGTTCCATCATAGATGACAGAACTTCTCTATCCTAAAGACCAGATGGAAGCATGAAAGGATAATGGACTTGGAGTCTAATTTCAGAAGATCTTGGTTCCAATCTAGTCTTTGCCATATATAGCTATGTGACCTAAAGCCAGACAATTAACCAGCCTGGCCCAGTTTCCTTGGATGTAAAATGAAGATAAAAATAACCTACGTCCTACGGAGTGTGTGTATGTGTATATTCATTCAACTGTTATAAGTTGAATAACTGTTCACACCTTGATAATTTCCAGTTACCTTAAGAGGAAAAGCTCAAAGTTCATACTACACAAAAGGAGTCTGGTCAAACAAAAATCACAAAAGAAGATGGAAGAAATGGATCCAAATATATGTAGGTGGATTCCATTGCCCAACTAAAAGACAAAGAATGTCAAATTATATTTTTTTAAAAAATAGTCACATCTAAAACAAAATTTACAAAAGGAACCTGTAAATAAATCCACAGAATGATTAAAAGTACAGAAAAATTACATATTAAGCATGTAACAACCAAAAGAAATACGATGTAGTTAAAATAATATCAGACAAAAAATAAGCTTTAAAGGGAAAAAATCATGATGTTAATGGAGAGGGCCTCTACATACATATTAATAAAAAGTTAATTCTGCAGAAAGATGTAAAAATTCTAAACTTGTATGCATATAATAAAATACCTTCAAATATACACAACAAAAAGTTATAGATTGAAAAGGAGAAACGGACAAATCAACCATCATAGTGGAAGATTTTAACTGACCTCTCTCAGTAATTTAGAGGTCAAGCAAGCAAAACGTCAGTAAATATACGGAATATTTGAAGAACACAGTTTTAAATGTACACTTACAGAACGTAGCTAGAGAATAAACATTCTATTCAAATACACAGGGATTATATATGAAAACTGACCACATAAGAAAAGTCTCAACAAATTTCAAAGAGTTCTATCATAATTTGCATTTTCTCATCTCAATAATATCAAATTAGAGACCAGTGATAGAAAGATTTTTTAAAGCCCATGTATTTAGAAAGTTAAAAATACACTTGTATAGAACTACCTTATGATCCAGTTCTTCCACTTCTGGGTATTTACCCAAAGAATACAAAACACTAATTTGAAAGGATACATGCACCCCTATGTTTGTTGCAGCATTATTTACAATAGCCCAGATATGGAAACAACCTAATACCGTAAGATTTCATTCATATGTGGAATATAAAAGCAAACAAACAAACAAGCGAAAAAAACCCCTCCTAGATACAGACAACAGATTGGTGGTTACCAGAGGGAAAAAGGGTTGGGGGTTGGATGAAATGGGTAAATGGGGCTAATGGTACAGTGATGGATGGAAACTAGACTTTCGGTGGTGAGCACAATGCAGTAATACAGATGTCAAGTTATAATGTTGTACATCTGAAACTTTAATGTTACAAACCAATGTCACCTCAATAAAAACAAAAACAACAATGAAAAAATTAAAATTAAAAAAATGCTGTGCACCTTAAACTTACATGATGTTACACGTATGTTCTATTGCAACGAGAAAACTCCTTTGTGCCTGGTAAAAAAAAAAAAAAAAAAACCTTCTAAATAATTCATGATCAATGGAGAAATGATACTAAAAATTTAAAACAATAAAAATGTAGCAAAATTTGAGAAATGCACTTTAAAAAGGTGCTTGAAGTAACACATGTAGCCATAAAAGCTTTTATTAGTTAAAAAGAAAGGCTGAATCTAAATGAACTGAGTCTAACCTAAGAAATTAGAAAAAGAAAAATCAATCTACTAAAAACAAATAAAGAAAATGCAATAACAAAGATAAGATGAAATAGTAATGAAAGGAAACGAAGATATTAACAGAGAAGATCAACTAAACAAAGGAATTGTTTTTTTAATTGAATAGTAAATTTGACCAACTTTGCCAAGATTCATCTAGAAAAAACAGAATAAGGCATATTATTAAGAATAAAAATGGGTCATAATTACAGATTCAGCACAGACTAACAAGACTTTTTTTAAGATTGTAAGTAGTTTTTCCAATAAATTTGAAAATTTAGGAAAAATTGACAAATTCCTTGAGGAAGTTAAATTAACAAAACTTAAGAAAACTTGAATATATCCATACCCATTAAAGAAATTGAATCCATTTAAATATTTTTCATAAAGAAAAGCCTAAGACCAGACAGTTTTACATGCGAGTTCTACCAAATATTTAATAATCAACTAATTCCAAAATCAAAGTTTCCTCCTTTCATGTTTTGTTCAAGAAATGTTTTTGAACTAAAGGTATAAATCTATTCTACATTTTTAAAGAAAATTTTGGAAGTTTTGACTATCATATTTAAATTCTTGTTACATTTGGAAATGATTTTGCATATTCTGTGAAGTAGGGATCCAATTTCCTATTTTCCATATCTCTTCTATCCCTACTGGTCTACACTGCCATTTCTGCCAAGTACCAAATTTCCACATGCACATCTGTTTCTGAGCTATCTGTTGTATCTGTTTCATTGATTGCTTATCTATCTATATGCCACTATCTACTGATGTAATTATCATAGCTTTTAATTCTTGTAAGTAGTCAGGTCCCCTTCGTCCCCCTGACCCCACCACATGCTTCTCCAGGAGCACCTGAGCAGCTGGGCTATTTTTAGCTCTTGCTCTTTCTTATAAATTTTTAAATACACTGGAAGAGTTCCGTTAAAAATCTTGCTGGGATTTTAATTGGAATTACTTAAAAAATATAGATCGGGCCGATCGTGGCGTAGTGCTTAGGTTCAGCGTGCTCAGAAAAAAAATGCAGATCGATTTGGTGAGAACTATTATCGTTACAGTATTCAACCTTCATGTACTAAAACATGGTATGTAGCTCCATTTATTTCAGTCTTCTTTAGGGTCTTTTAATAAAATTGTTATAATTTTCCCCTTATTCGTCTGTCTGTATTTATTTTTCTTGTTCCTACATGTTATGTTAATTGAATTTTTAAAGGTCTTTTGGTGGTGTTTAGAAAAGAAGTTGACTTTTGCATTTTGAGCTCTATCCAGCAAACCTGCTGAACTCTCTTACAAATTCTAATATTTTTCTCTACATTTTATGGGTTTTTCTATGATAATTTCATCTGCAAGTAACAAGAATTTTGTTCCTGCTCTTCTAATCTTTACAATTATTTCTTTTTCCTTGTGAGTACTCTTTCTGAAATTTTTACTGCAATATCGCATGTAAGCGGTTATAGTGGGTACCCTTGTCTTGCTGCTGTTTTTAAAGGAAAGCTTTTGTGTTTAATATTGAATTCACTATTGTTTCATATCTGATGTTTTAGTATTTTAGATATGCTTTATCAGGTTAAGTAAATTCACTTCTATTTCTGGTTCTCCAATAGCATTTTATCAATTGCTTTTTATATATTTATTGAGAAAAACAAAAGTTTTTCTCCCTTAATCTGTTAATGTGATAAACGAACTGTTTTTCTAATACTGAACTTTGCATTTCTGGTATAAATTCAACTTGATCATACAGTATCTTTTTGATGGATTCCTGAGTTCAATCGCTAATATTTCAATTACTAATTTGCCTCTATGCTCATGAGTATAATTAGCCTATAAAGTCTCTCTCATACTCTCCTGGTCATGTTTTGATATCAAGACTTCACTAGAATAGCAATGAGTTTCCGTTGCGAATAAGAGAAACCACTCTATTTTAAGCAAAAAGAAGATTAGGTCCTTAAAAATTTGTTAGGAGGATTGTCAAAGCAGGTTCTAGACTGACACTCCAAGACAGACATCTAGAAAAATCCTGCACAGATGGCCCACCAAGTTGTTATCTCTGCTACAATAAGGAAACCAGGTGTGATGGTTAAATTTTATGTGTCAACTGTGGTGCCCAGTTGTTTGGTCAAACACTAGTCTAGATGTTGCTATGAAGTTAATTTTTAGGTATAATTAACATCTATAATCAGTTGACTTTAAGTAAAGGAGATTACCCTCATAATATGGGTGAGCCTCACCCAATCAGTTGAAGCCTTAAGAGCAGAAACTGAGATTTTCTGGAGAAGAAGGAATTCTGCTTCAACACCGAACATATATATTCTGCCTGAGTTTCCAGCATGTCAGGCCTGCTCTATAGATTTCAGACCCAAGAGTACAATATCAACTCCTGCTTGTGTTTCCAGCCTACTGGCCTCCCCTACAAATTTTGGACTTGCCAGCCCCCCACAATCATGTGAGCCAATTTCTTAAAAAATATATATATGTATTTATGTATTATGTAATATGTATTTAAATACTATTTTATATATTATATAAATATATACATTATATAAAATGTACATTATATATTTACATATATGTCTTCATATATATGTATATACATATAAGACATACATCTTCTATTTGTTCTTTTTCTTTGGGAAACCATCACTGACACACTAGGGAATCAGGAAATCACCTTAAGAATACACATCTTATGTGAACTACCTGCAGTCTGGGAAAGGAGAAGCTGCTAAGAGCATTGGCTCTAGAGTCACTTTGTTTCTGCTAGACTCATAAGAGTGAATGGTACCTTCATCATTAGTGCCGCTAGAATTTGCTTCTAATTGGTAGAACTTAAGTCATATCCAGATCCTTCACAGCAAGAATTTCCGGCAAATGCAGTACAGAATAGCAGATAGGAATGAAGTTGGTATGGATGCCAAACAAGCCAATCTATCATGTCTGCCACAAGCAGCTTCATAAAGTGAGGAGGAAATATTCCTTCTATATTTATTATCTAAAACTGTTTGTATAAGCATCATGAAGACTTGAGATTATTCACAGAACAGAATATAGAATAGATTATTCATATTCGTAGAAAAGACATTCTTATTTTGTTGAGACAGGTGCTTGAGCTGTCTTAAATTTAATTAATAAAAGAAATATGATAATTTTTATTTGTCTATGAAAAAATCCAATTTTATATCAACATTGAGAGTTCTGAACAATTATGTGGTGACAGCTATAGGCTTTTCTAATTGATAAGTCCAAGGGAAAAGACCAGCATCAGGTAGACAGTGAAGAGAGTATCATGGGTGCCCACAGACAGACAGGAATTAAAGTTTCAGAGCATCCACTCTGGGACCATTATCATACACTCTATTTCACACACACACACACACACACACACACAAGTAAATACATTTCTCAAAGTTTCCATGAATCTAGAATTAATTGAATATTATCATGCCTCACTCAATATCCCACGCGCAAAAAAAAATCATAGAACTGGCAGGTATCATCAAGAAGTCATAGATTCAAAAATCAGTTAATGTAATCCTTCAGGCTAAAAAAGAAAAATCACATGATCATATCAATAGAGGCAAAAGAAAGAATTTGACAAACACCCATGCATAATAAAACCTCTCAGTAAAGGGAAATAGAGGAAAATATTCTCAACTTGATAAAGAATGTCTACAAAAAAAATCAACAGCTAACATCATACTTAATGGTTAGAAACTCAAAACGTTCCCACCAAGATTAGGTACAAGGCAAGGATGTCCCCTCTCACCACTTCTTTACAACATTGTACTGGAAGTTCTAGTTAATGCAATAAGATAAGAATTGAAGTAAAAATTATACAGATTGAGAAAGAAGAAATAAAATTCTTTGTTATCAGATGACATAATCATTTATGCAGAAAATTCAAAAGAATAGACAAAAAAATTCCTGGAACTAATACATGATTATAGCAAGATTGCAGGATACAAGGTTAATGTACAAAAGTCAATCAATTCCCTATATACCATCAATGAAGAAATGGAATTTGAAATTAAAAATACAATGCCATTAACATCATCACCCCAAAAATGAAACACTTAGGTATAAATCTAACAAAATATGTACAATATCTATATGAGTAAAACTACAAAAAGTTGATGAGTGAAATCAAAAAAGAACTAAATAATTGGAGAGATATTCCATATTTATGGATAGGAAGATTCAATATTGTCAAGATGCTGGTTCTTCCCAATTTGTTCTATAGATTAAACGCAGTCCCAATCAAAATCTCAGCAAGTTATTTTGTGGATATCGGAAAACTAATTCTAAGGTTTGTATGGAGAGTCGAAAGACCCAGAATAGCCAACACAACATTGAAGGAGAAACAAAGTAGGAGGATTGATGCTACCCAACCTCAAGACTTATTATAAAGCTACAGTAATCGAGATGATGTGGTATTGGCAAAAGCATGGACAAATAGATCAATGGAACAGAATAGAGAGCCCAGAAACAGACCCCTGCAAATATAGTCAACTAATCTTTGACAAAGGAGCAAAGGCAACACAATGGAGGAACAACTAGACATCTATATGCAAAAAGAACAAATCTAGACACAGACCTTACACCCTTCACAAAAATTAACTCAAAATGGATCAAAGACCTAAATTTAAAATGCAAAACTATAAAACCCCTAGTAGAGGGGCCAGCCCAATGGCCTAGAGGTTGAGTTTGCACACTCCACTTTGGCAGCCCAGGATTTGTAGGTTCAGATCCTGGGCATGGACCTGCACACCACCCATCAAGCAATGCTGTGACATCATCCCACATCCAAATAGAGGAAGATTGGCACAGATGTTAGCTCAGGGCCAATCTTCCTCACCTAAAAAAAGAAAGCTCCAAAAAAAAAACCAAATGAGAAACCCTAGATTACCTTGGGTATGGTGATGAATTTTTAAATATAATACCAAAGGCATGATCCATTCAAGGAATAATTGATAAGCTGGATTTTATTAAAATTATAAACTTCTGGGGGCCAGTCCAGGGGCGCAGTGGTTAAGTTCACACATTCTGTTTCAACAGCCCAGGATTCACCAGTTTGGATCCTGGGTGCAGGCCTATGCACCACTTGTCAAGCCATGTTGTGGTAGGCATCTCACATATAAAGTAGAGGAAGATGGGCACGGATGTTAGCTCAGGGCCAGTCTTCCTCATCAAAAAGAGGAGGATTGGTGGCAGATGTTAGCTCAGGGCTAATCTTCCTAAAAAAAAAAAAACCAAAAATACTTTTGCTTTGCAAAAGACAATGTCAAAAGAATAAGAAGACAAGCCAGGGCCAGCCTGGTGGTCTAGTGGTTAAATTCAGTGTGCTCTACTTCGGCAGCATGGGTTCAATTCCTGGGAATAGACCTACACTACTCGTCTGTCAGTTGCTATGCTGTGGTCTTGGCTCACATACAAAAACAGGAAGATTGGCAGCAGATGTTAGCTCGAGGTGAATCTTCCTCAGCAAAAAAAAAAGAAGAATAAGAAGACACGCCACAAACTAGGAGAAAATATTTGCAAAAGACACATCTGATAAAGAACTGTTATCCAAAATATACAAAGAACTCTAAAAACTCAACAATAAGAAAACAAGTCAATTAAAAACTGGGCCAAAGATCTTAATAAACACTTCACCAAAGATATACAGATCTCAGATAAGCATACGAAAAGATGCTTCACATGATATGTGATCAGAGAAACGCAAATTAAGACAAAAACGAGATATCACCACACACCTATTAGAATGGCCAAAATGTGAAACACTGACAACACCAGATGCTGGTGAGGACATGGAACAACAGGAACTCTCATTTATTCCTGGTGGGAATGCAAAATGGTCCAGACACCTTAGAAGACAGTTTGGCAATTTCTTAGAAAATTCAATATACTCTTACCAGAAGATCCAGTAAGCATGCTCCTTGGTATTTACCTAAAGAAGTTGAAAACTTATGTCCGCACAAAGTCCTGCACATGGATCTTTATAGCACTCTATTCATAGTTGCCAAAACTTGGAAGCAACCAAGATGTTCTCCAGTAGGTAAATGGATAAATAAACTGTGGTACATCAACATAATGGAATATATTCAGCACTAAAAAGAAATGATCTGCGGCCGGCCCTGTGGCTGAGTGGTTAAGTTCGCGTGCTCCACTGCGGTGGCCCAGGGTTCGGATCCTGGGCGCGGACGTGGCACCGCTCGTCAGGCCACGTTGAGGCAGCATCCCATATGCCACAACTAGAAGGACCTGCAACTAAGATATACAATTATGTACCAGGGGGGATTTTTGGAGATAAAGCAGAAAAAAAAAAAAAAAAGAAATGATCTATCAAGCCATGAAAAGACAAAGAGAAGCCTTAAAGGAACATTGGTAAATTAATGTAGCCAATCTGAAAAGGTTACACACTGTGTGATTCCAACTATACGACATTCTGGAAACGGCAAAACTATGGAGACAGGGAAAAGATCAGTGATTGTTGGGGGTCCAGGGGGAGGGCAATGGGGAGAGATGGATAGGCCAAGCACAGAGGATTTTTAGGGCAGTGAAAATGCTCCATGTGGTACCATAATGATGGGTACACATCACCACACATTTATCCAAACTCATAGAATGTACAACGGCAAGAGTTAACTCTAATGTAAATTACGGACTTTGAGTGACGTGTCAATGTAGGTTCATCGATTGTAACAAATGTACCACTCTCGAGAAGAATGTTGATAATGGGAGAGGCTATACATGGGGAGGCAGAATCTCCTCACCTTCTTTTCAATTTTGCTGTGAACCTAAAAGTGCTCTGGAAAAATTAGGTCTTTAAAGAAAGACAAAAAAAAAAAAAAAGGAGGTGGGGGGGCTGGCCCTGTGGCATAGGGGTTAGGTTCAGAGCATTCCACTTCAGCAGCCCGGGTTCACAGGTTTGGATCCCAGGTGTGGACCTACACCATTCATCAGCCATCTTGTGGTGGCAACCCATATATAAAGTGGAGGAAGATTGACATAGATGTTGGCTCAGGGCTAATCTTCCTCAAGCAAAAAAAGAGGAAGATTGGCAACAGATGTTAGCTCAGAGCTAATCTTCCTCAGCAAAACAACAAAACAAGAAGTCATAGAATCACTAATTAGGGCATGAGATTGAGTTTTTGTCACAGATAGGAAAGTCATCTCTCTTATCAAAATGAAGATATACGGCAAGAAGAATCACTTTCATGAACTTGGATAAGCCACTTACTTTAATCCTCAGTTTCCTGCAATTTAAAATGAGGATAATAGTGTCTAAATCACAGGAATTAATTATGTTCAAGCTGCATGCATTTTTCTTAGTAGGAACCTAATAAAGTGAACTGAATTCAATTAAATTAAGGTGAAGTTATTTCCAGCAGATAGAGGACCACAGAGTCATCCTAGCCGTCCTGTTATGTTAGCCCTATGTATACAGTCATGAGGCAAGGCTCTTTGTACTTCTATGGGACATGCTGCACATAGATCACCTCTGGCTGGATTCCCTCTGTATTAAGAGTCAGCCACTGTCAGATGTCTCCCACATCGGCTGCATGCTCAGAAAAGCTAGTTCTGAGAACAGACTCCCTCAGAGCCTTGCCACCCAATCAGTGACGTCTGCCCTCCCCTGTGCACAGTGCAAAGGCTCCATCCCCACCACTGCCTTCTTGGGGCCAGCTCACCTCTGGAGCACCCAGAGCAAATGAGAATCTAGCCCATTGTTAAAAATGTCCAAGACAGAGTGTGTTAATGACAATATAAAAACAAACAAACAAACAAACAAGAATCAAAAAGAAACACAAGAGAAATTGGTTTGCACATAAAAACCCTTCAAGCTTTCAGGATTTAGTAAGCTTCTGGACTGCAAAGCCTGTTTCTGAATTGAGGACTTTCTCCAGTGTTGATCAGAGGCAAATAGCGTGTCTTCTATCTTGCCTATGCCAAGGGCAATGACAGCACTCAACAAATAAGAAAGAAAAATGATGATAAAAACATGAGGCTAAAACCCCACACAACACTTTCCCATCTCCTGCTTTTGAAATTCTAAATTGCAAGCTGAACCATATGGTGCCACATACCTTACTGACAAGTGGCTTCTCTCTTGGGAAATGACTCAATCATGCATTTGTCTTCTTGGGGATGGCTGAGTTTCTAAAAGCCCTCTGTCCTCACAAGCCTATAAGCTTTTTGTTGAAGGAAACTATCGTGAAAAGCAGAACATTCAAGAGTCATTAGTAGTCACACTCATAAGCTTTCATACTTACCCACAACCCTCCAAGCAGGCCTCCCTGTGGTTACTAAATTTTTCGTCTTGCTGAGATTTCCCAGCATGCTCTGGGATTATCAAGTAAAGCCAAATATTAAGAGGAAAATCTTGAAAAACCTTCAGTGCCTGGGGTGGAATCAAATCAGACGAGCTCTCTACTCTGGCACCAGCCAGCTGAGCTACAAACACTGACCCAGCCCACGCTGAGAAGACTCATCATGAGTAGGAACCCGTGATGTTGCTGGAATATGTTGTAGACTCACGAACGGGGGAAATGAAGTATATGAAACAGTGGGAACGTTTGCAGAAATAACAGTTAATATTTATTTCAGGCATTCATCTGTACGTGGTAATGTTGAAATGCTTTTTCCTCAGCGTTTCTTTCTGCCCTCAAGGTCTTATATTGAATAAGATTCTGAATTCCTCAATCATAGCAGCTATGCATCATGTCTCAATTTGCAATTAAATGTAGCTTTTACCAAAGTGAGTGCTGGACCCAGAAAACAGTTGACATTAAGCATGAAAAAAAGCTAAGCTGGAGACAAAAACATGGAAGCCCATATTCCTGGTCAAATGAATTTTATTACACCACGTTTTAGTGTCTTCCTTATGTATTCTACTTGGTTGCTCAGATTGTGAAAATTACAAAATAAAAATTAAGTGGCTGTGTAATATCTGACTTGTCAGCTTTTCCACCTGGCATTTCTTCCTTTTGCAGCATTAACTCTTGTCTGAAGGAGAGGCATGAAAAATGGAAAGCCACCTGTCTCCTATAGTGGAATGGGAAGGGCAGTGGGCTGGAAGCAAGGGGATCTGGTTTCTAAGCCCACCCCTGCTTCTGTACGCTGTGTGTCCTTTCACAAGTCCCTTGGACTTCCTGGGCTTTACCTGTTTTTAAGCTTTTACAGGAAATGTTATTCTCAGTAAAGAACACAGAATCTCTAAGATAGTTGTCTCTGAAGGAGAATCTCTGGGCGTGGAGGGGCATGTCTGCCAAATACCTGGGTCTGAATAATTTGAAGAACAAGAGTCTGTCAAAGAAAAATGGTCTTCATGGGAAAGCTGCTAATTGCTTTTTTCGTACATTTGTAACAGAAGGACTTTATTTGTACTCCCCATATCATCACATAGAATGTTAAAAAGACGTACTGAGGGATCAAGATTTAATAAAATTAATAATTTTGCTGCTTCACCAAGTCATTCTTAAGTGAAACTTTGTGCGGTCGTTTTCTTCTGTACACGCAGATGGAGAATAAAATGCCCACTAGCGCAGTTGCTGGTACTGCGTTGATTGGTGCTAAGACATCAGCGGTTTTCCCTACTTTGCTTTTGGACCATCACTGCAAATGTCAACACAGCTCAAAAAGCAAAAGTGAGAATAGTTCTGACCTCTCAGATGCCCCAGAAGTGTCTCGGGGATCACTGCACATCCACGGGCAAGGCTTTGATAACCCCTGTGTTCATCTACTACTACAAAGACACAAGGGTAACGCATTTGGCTTCAGGACAGCGAACAGAAACAAGGTGCAAACAAAGGGGGATCCGTTTTTTAAAATACAAAGTTTCATCACAGGGCTTAATCATCAGACCTCTTGCTCTGTACTACAGATACCTGGTATTTTTCCCTTGATGTTATCATGAACTTTTAAAAGAATTAGAGTATACTAGCTAATAAAATCATATTGGTACATGTATTAATTTCCAAGAGCTCATGTAACAAATTACCACTTCTGGTAACCTCAAAACAACAGAAATTTTTTTCTCTCACAGTTCTAGAGGCTAGAAGTCTGAAATCAAAGTGTCAGAAGGCCCACACTCCCTCTGAAGGCTCGAAGGAAGAATCTCTCCTTGCCTCTTCCTAGCTCCTGGTGGCCTCCAACAATCCGTGGTGCTTCTTGTCTTGAAGCTCCATCACTCCAATTTCCACCTCCATCTACACATGGCAATCTCTCTGCATGTCTGCACATCCTCTCTTCTTATAAGGACACCAACAATTTGGAGCCCACCCCAATCCAGTATGACCTCATCTTAACTTGATTACATTTGCAAAGTCCCTATTTCCAAATAAGATCACATTCCTAGGTACTGAGAACTTGAACATCTCTCTTTGGGGGGACATAAAATGAGGGGCATGAATTGCTATTATTATTATGTGGTGTAATGAGTTTGTGTCCCATAAATCCACTATATCACATAATAATAATGAATTAACAGCAATTCGCGCTCCTCATTTACTTTGAGCTTCAAAGAATTGGAAATAGCAAAAAATTTATTTTTGAAACAGCTTAATTGAAATACAATTGATATGTAGTAAACTGCACGTATTTACAGTGTACAATTTGATGTTTTGACATATGTATATCCCATGAAACTATCCATCACCCCCAAAATTTCCATGTGCTTCTTTGTAACCCTTCCTTCTTGTCCCTCTCCATCCCCATGTCATGTCCCCAGGCAGCCGCTGATCTGCTTTCTGTCGCTATGATTAGTTTGCATTTTATATAGTGGAATCATACAGTATGCACTTTCTTGTCTGGCTTCTTTCATTCAACATAATTATTTTGCAATTCATCCATGCTGTCACATGTGTCAATGATTCTTTCCTTTTTAATTGCTAAATAGTATTCTACTGTATAGATGTACCACAATTACTTTATCTATTGGCCTACTGGTGGAAATTTGGGTTGTTTACAGATTTGGCTATTACAAATAAACCTAAGAAGGAACTTTCAAATCTTCCAAATGCAAAAACTTTACTTTTAAAATATGATATTTTATTTTTTCTTGAACCTAAGGAAGTATTTGTTGCTGTAAGTAAAACTAAGCTCTTGCAGTTTCCAGGAAGGTTGGATTCCACTGGTTTACACTGTGGAAAGCCTTTTTGAAAGAAAGACACGTGATAAACCAAGAGCCAAAAAGTGATAATTTTCTACTCAGTAATCCACTCTTAGGAATTTAGCCTGGAGGACTAAGTTTTTTTTAAAAAAAGAAAAGGTAAGCTGGTGAAGATATTTTCTACAGATTTCTCTAGAATAGTAAAACTTTGGAAGTGACCTAAATATATAACAAAGAAATATCGAAAAAACATGAGAGTGCTTCAGACATAACATTCAGTTCAAAAAATCACAATATGAAATTATGTCTAGACTTTGATTGCAACCATATAAAATTCTGATATGTTTGTGCACGAGGGAACTCAGAAATTAGTGTGTTACAGTTATGGGATTGTGAATAATGTTTCTCTTTTACTGTCTTGATTTTTGTCAGAATGTTTATACAATGATAAACATCGGAAGGAAACAGTTGACTGCTCTAACGTCACTAACTCCATAGGCTTCCTCTCCTTGATGATATGCAGAGCTGTATGTATTCATCTGATGCATTCTCTATCATCAATGAAATGAATTGGATGTTGTCAGAGGCCCAGTCTAATCCACCCCATATATATCGCTATATTTCAGACAGAACCTAGACGCTGGTATTAGAAAGTCTTCTCTACTCTGGGAATCTTCTTTCAACTCAAAAGTATACCATGAAAAAGATGAAAAATATCAAGTGTTGGTCAAGTCTAACACATTGCTGGTGGGTGTTTGATTTGGTACAACCACTTTGGAAAACTATTTGGCATTTTCTAATAATGCAGAACATATCACACACACTATGACCATGAATCCCCCTTCCAGGTGTCTACCAAACAGAAATGTATAACTGTGTCCAGCAAAGGCACGTACTAGAATGTTGATAGTAACATTATTTGTAAAAGCCCCAAATTGAAAACTACCCAAATGCTCATCAACAGAAAATGGATAAATAAATTGTGGTAGAGACACACAATAGAATCCTATACAACAATTAGAATGAACAATCTATAATTACACGTATTCATATGGTTGAACTTCACAAATGTTGAGAAAAATAAGCCAAAAGCAAAAGAGTATGCTATACGATTCCATTTATATAAGCATGAAGCCAGGTAAAATTAATCTACGCTTTTAGGAAGCAGGATAATAGTTGTCCTTGGAGGTAGAAAGGGAGATACTGAAAGGAGCATAGGAGGCTTTTGGAGTGCTTATAATGTACTATCTATTGATCCAAATGCTGGTGATATGAGTGTGTTTAATTTGTATAAATTCATCAAGCTGTACACTTATGTGTACTTTTCTGTAATGTATGTTATAGAACAATAAAAGCTTTTTTGTAAAGTTGATAAGCATTATCAAAAGCTTTAAGAGTGTTACCAGAAGCTTCCTTTTTTATGTAGATGTTGAAAAGAGGGCCAGTTGGCAGAGTTAGTATAGTGTTGTGAATTTACAATGAACTAGAAAGTCAGGGTTATATAGCGCGGTGCATCTGGGGAACTTTGTAACCAGCCAGGAATGGTTATTGCTAGTCACAGAGCCGAAAGCTCTCAATAAAATTTGTTTCCTCCATTGCACACTGTCTGATGATTGGCAAAGAAATAAAATATAGAATCAAGAAGGCCAGAATGCCCTCTGTGAGAATAAAATGTTCTGCCAATATGGCACACAGCTGCACCTCCATCCAAAGTTGTATGGAGCTGATGAGACGTCCAAACTGCTATATGACTTGGAGGGCCAGTGTGCATTGCCAGAAGCGTACTTAGAGAAAGCAAAGAGAAAATATTTTTTCACTAAGTTCCCTGAGAGAAGGAAGAAAAATTCTTCTCCAACTAAGAGAAGAAAAGAGGGAAGGATCAGCTTCTCATCTTGTTAAAGATCAGCTCCAGGAATGAGAGGAGAAATTCTCTATGCATATGAAGGAGTATTATTTCCCGTTAGTCATCACATAATGCCCAAGTACAATTGGGTTACCAGAGTTTCTATTAAGAATTCCAACTATCCTAGTATTAGTTTTCAATCTTACATTTTTCTGCTAATGATACAAGGGCCATAGCAAGCTTCTTGAACATTTTTCTCATATCTTCTATATGGCTTTGCAGTTGAAAGCCAGGATCTGGTAAAATTGGGGGCAAAGTGGATGCCAGTAATGCGGAATGGTTAAATATATTACGGTATGTCATAGAGTACCATAGAGTCATTAAAAAGATACTTAACTTCTAGAACCAAGATCATGGTCTCTAAATACGATTTCCCACTCAAAGGGACCATTACTCCTTGGAGAAATGGCTCAAACTAGGTCTGGTATAGAAAATGTACTGGGTAAGTCTAGTATACCTTATTGTGCCAGAAAGCAAGAAAAACATTATGAACTACCGGGGTTTTGTCAAAAGAAGACGAAAGGAGAAAATCTGAGGGGTTTCCATTGGCCAAGGATGAGAACATTTGGGCATCAAATAGAATAATAACTCCAATAAACTAAACCATAGATATACAAATCCATGAATCCAAAAATGTAATTGATCACCACTCAGGGTTGTTAAAGCACCAACTCATTACTCAGAAAATTGACAAATAAAAGGAAAGAATCAGGGTTTTATTCTGCCTTTCCTATACAAACTGCTTTTCAGGGTTACCAATGATTGATAAAGGAGAGTTCTTCATGGAAGAATCCAGCTAATAAATGCAGAAAGATTAACAGATTTAGAAAATCACTGTTTTTCAACTCTGAGTGAAATAATGGATGTAGGTAATCTTCAAAACTAAATGCTAAAACATTAGGTCAAGGTTGATGGGGAAGTTTATACTGGAAGGTGAAGTTGACCACATTTGAACCCACGGATCAATTTCAACTTTATTAAAAGTGGGCCAACCAAGGTCCTATTCTCCCCAACATAATGCAACAGGAAATATGCAGCACCAGCTATTAAGCATTCTTGCTAAAAGAACTGAACCTGAATGTAGTCATTCTTCTATATTCAATTAAGTATGTAAAGGAAACAGGGCATAAGAATGTGCTAAAGGACACCATAAATATATGATAAGGCCATTCCAGGAAATTCAACAAAGAAAATAACCTGGCTTCTTCAATAAATAGAGGCATTAAAGGGGGAGGGGAAGGGAAAACTCTTGAAAATTTAAAAGAAACTTATAAGACATATCAGGAGAATGCAGTGCTTTGCATTTAAATCCTCATTCAAACAAACCAACCATAAAAAGGCGTGGTTGAGACAATTGGGGGGATTTGAACATGAACTGGATATTAGATGATTTTAAAGAACTATTATAAATTTTAAGTGATAACAGCATTATGGTAATGTTATTTAATATCTCTATCTGTTAGTGATACACACTGAAGTGTTTACTGGATGAAAATAACAAGGTCCTGGGTTTGCTTAAAAATACTCCAGCAAAAGGTAAATAAAAATTTTAAAAGTCAGTTGGAATAGATGACATTAGATTGACAAAATGCCAATAATTGTTGAAGCCAGGTGATGGGTAATGGGGATTTATCATATTATTTTCTCCATCTTTGTGAATGTCTTAAATTTTCCATTTTTAATATAAAAATAGTAAAAGAATAGAGCTCTGTCAATTGATCTGGAGAAATCAGTTTCCATGATTTCTTGTTGAGTGAAAAAAGCAAGATAAAGTACATATAATAATAGTAATATCAGGGCTGGCCTGGTAGCACAGCAGTTAAGTGGGCACGTTCTGCTTTGGTGGCCCAGGGTTCGTGGGTTTGGATCCCGGGTGCAGACATGGCACCGCTTGTCAAGCCATGCTGTAGTAGGCGTCCCACATATAAAGTAGAGGAAGATGGGCATGGATGTTAGCTCAGGGCCAGTCTTCCTCAGCAAAAAGAGGAGGATTGGCAGCAGTTAGCTCAGGGGTAATCTTCCTCAAAAAAAAAAATAGTAATATGAACCCATTTTGGTAAAACAATGACCTATTTTTGTAAAACACACACGTATACATATATATACATACACATACATGTATGTTTACTTATGACTTTATGAACACTGAGAACTCTTTGAAAGAGTACATGCTACAATATAAACACAGACTAGCTGGGGGAGGAGGCTGATATGGGTGGGGAAAGGGTAAGTAAGGGCAAATAAAGAAAAAATATTTCACTTAAAAAAGATTTTATCATATGACCCAGTATATGGAATTATATGAAATGACATAAATTCATGTATTTCTACATGTATGCAAAAGGTTGCTTTTAACTTAAAAAATAGCAAAATTTCCTCACATTTCTGAAATTCAGCTGTTTTCCTAGCACTGGAGCCCTGGTAGCTACAGTAAAACAAAGCAAGACTGCACATAAGCTGAGCGAGAACAAACCAGGAGCTTTCAGGAGGAGCGTGTGATGAGCTGAAGTGAGGCAAATAGAAATGAGTGTGTGGTAGGGTGTGGGACGGGCTGACTGGAAATCAATACTTCAAAAATGCACTGAAACACTCCCTACTGTGGGATAGCCATGGATGGCAAGGAAACAAAATGAAATGTCAGCTGAGCACACGACAGAGACTGAATATCTTTTTCAGAGCCTGAGCATCAGGCAGAATGTGCACTGGCAGCTGGCAGCCATGGGGCCGAGGAAAAGCACCAACCCAGGAATCAGAAGTCTGAGGGTAACGCCTTATCTCTGCCCCACCACATACCAACTGCAGGACCTTAGCAAAGAAACCTGACCTCTTGGACTCACCTTCGACACATGCAAAAATGAGAATAAAAACAACATCTCACCCGTGATGATCAGATAAGATAATATACTTCTACTTTACAAAGTTCTTTTAAAAGTACTTTGCTCTAAAAAGTGCTGCACGTATGATAATGCCAAAAAAGATTGGTGACTCCCACACGTGCACACACGCACACCTCACTATTCACACATGCATTCATTTAGAGAAATCTATACCATTCACACATAGAAATGCTGTATATACATAAGTATGGCAGCAACACAACTCTCCTCCCAACTTATAGATGAGTTAAAGTCTTTAAAAAGCTAATGGTCACATAAAAATCCATTACGATGCTGTTGGGATCTAGCAGAGATATATATATTTAAAACGGTCTCATGCATAGCTGTTAGGTATTATTTCTGACCTGAAAAAGAGTCTGTAATCCTTGACCTAAAAAACTTCTAAAACCAGTTGCTGTGGACTGAATTATGTCCCCGCAAATTCATGTGTTGAAGCCCTAACCTGCACTGTGATGGGGTTCAGGTCCAGATGAGGTCATGAGGAGGACCCACAGGATGAGATTAGTGCCCTTAAAGAAGAGACACCTGACAGCTTGCTCTCTCTCTCTCTCTCTCTCTCTACTATGTGAGAACAAGAGACAGCAGCCATCTGCAGGCCAGGAAAAAAGCCCCCACCAGAAATGGAACCCTTTGAAACATGGATCTCAGACTTCCCAGCCTCCAGACCTGTGAGAAAATAAACGTCTGTTCTTGAGGCCACCCAGTCAATGGTATTTTGTCATGGCGGCTGAGCAGGCTAATACCCTAGACCAGCAGCCTCTACGCCATGCTTTCACAATATCTTGAACTTTCCACGTCATAACACTCATCATCTTGTATTGTTAGTTCTACTTCCTAGCTGTGTGACCTTGGGCAAATTGCTTAAAACCTCCCTGCGTCTCTGTTTCCTTTTCCATACAATGGGGATAATAAAGAAATCTGTCTCATAAGACCTTCCTGTATCTTATTATAATGATAAAGTGATTTAATACATGACCTCACCCAGAACAGTATCTGGCAAATAGTAAATATTTAATAAGCACGAGAAGCTGTGGTGGTGGTGGTGGTGATCTGTCTATCTGGCTAAATTACAAATTCCATAAGGGCTTAGAGACTCTGATCATCTTACTCACAAGTGTCACCTTAAGAATGAACATGATAAGAGCACATAAATAAATATTTGCTAAATGAACAACCGGGTGAGATGGGAGAGAATGATTCAGCCAGAGAGAAAACATTTTCAGGAAGTACATACTGTATCTATAAATAGAAAGAAAAACTGTTTTCTCAGAGATTTTAAGCAGAAATTTATAAGTTGCAATTTAATTGATTCAACATGCAGCCAAAAAGATGAGGAAAGAATAGTATAATATTCTTTGAACAACTGTCTTGTGTATAATAAAATACCCACTGAAGACCTGTCAGGGTTGTGCTCCATCCTAATGCGCACTAAAGCTGCTTGAACAACCACTGTGCAGGTTTTGGTTTTTCATTTAATTTTAATAAAATATTTTACCAGAGGAAAGTTTGGGGCATAATAGCAATGAAGTGTGTCTACTGCTTTAGGTGACATTTCATTTTATTTCTGGACACCTGTGGAGATGAATATACTAATCCCAACGCCTAGGAATTTGGGTTGCTGGTTATTCAAAAATGAAATGTCATGTACAAACACTTATTTTTTATTGTTTAATTTCCAACTGCGCAGCAAATCAGAATGACAAAGAAAATAGCTTTTTCAGAATGGGGCACCACGTGCATTATAGAAAATGTGTCTCATTTGAAATTTCAGTCCTATTCTTGACAAAAATCAATGAAAATGTGAAATTTAAAATATTGCTCATTGCTTCCTGAACAAGGGTGATTATAAGCCTTTAATTTTGTTTTGACTGAAATCCTAAAACCAAGGTCTGGATATATTGCACAACTGCAGCCTTACCATCTGCATAAACGATCCATATCTCTAAGGCAAATCTTTTATAGCCTAAATAAGTCTAGAAGGCAATGAGAGCAGTAAGTAAGTGAGATTTAAAAGCGAGTTGGTGATCTGTAGCTCAAGGAAGTCAGAGCAGACAGAGAGTCTGTTCATTCTATTACAAGGACCAGAGTTGACTATTTTTCAACCTTATCACACATCTCAAAACATCACAGCATAATTCCCACCTTGGACTAAATCGTCTGAGGAGATTTAGCAATATTGCCCTGCTCCTCTGAAGTATAAATAAGTCACTCAATTGTATAATTTAGTTTCCCCAAAATAAAGAGGGAAGAAAATTCTCTTCTGGC
Organism: Equus quagga; assembly: GCF_021613505.1. NCBI lineage: Eukaryota > Metazoa > Chordata > Mammalia > Perissodactyla > Equidae > Equus > Equus quagga. Next base: position 54,954,751 of record NC_060272.1, read on the forward strand.
CCATTCTCAATAGACTTCTGGGATATTGCCAAGATAAAACTCCCCAGAGATTTCTTTCATAATTGTTTGGATTGGACAATACACACGTGTCATCTCTGACAGAACTCCCCACACCGATCCCTATGAAAGAGGAAAGAATCAATATTCATGAAAGCCTTATGTACGTTTGTATGGGAAATTCAAGTTATGTTGGAGAAAGAGTCAAGAAAGTTTACTTCTGCCCCTCTGAAAATCCACAGTGGCCATCACTGGAGGTTCCATGCAGCCAACTTCTGACTGGCAGGAGCAAGAGTTAAGTTAATTATATAAACTTTTGATAACGCTGCTTAATTTCTTCATGAAACGGCTCTCTCGTGTTTTGCGTACTATATTTGTTCAATGGCATTACCTTGCAGTTCTGACTACACCAACTTGGTGGCTGTACTACCTTCTCTTTTCTAATGACAGTTTGCTGTTCTCCTGGGTACCACCATCTAGTCATATGGCTTTAAATATTATTTATTTGCCGATGATGCTCCAACTTACATCTCTTTCCCTGACTTCTGCTTGAGCTGAAGACTTTTATATCCAATTTTCCACTAGATTTATCCATTAGGATGAAGAATAGGGATCTCAAACATAAGCAATTTAAAAATGGAATTCTTGATTTCCATCCCACACCTATTTCTCTCACAGGCATCTGTTACTTGCTCAAGCCCCAGATCTAGGATTTGTCCTTGACTATTCCTTTTCTCCTCCATTAGCAATCATTGTTAGACTGGCCTCCAAAATAAACAATAAACAAGTAAAAATGTAAATTAAAAATATTGATTAACATAATGATGAATGTCATGCAGACTATGAAACGAGGTGATATGAGAGAAAAGGTAGGTCCTACTTTTGATAGGGTGGTCATGGAAAGACTTTTTGGGAAGGTGACAATTCTGTCATCTGGATGTCTAGATGAAGATGTCCATGCAAAGATCCAGGGCCCAGCCATTGCGGGCAGAAGTAACAACTAGAACGAAGACTCTAAAGCCAGAAAGAAGGCTGGTTTGAATGAAGGAGAAAGCACCATAAGCTCTGGTTACAAAGGGAGATAGGAGTCAACTCATAGGCTCTTTTAAGCCAAAATAAGGACCCTGGAGTTCATTTATTCAAGTGCAATAGCAAATCATGGGCAGACTTTAATCTGGGGAGTGACAAAATCTATTTCGTTTTTAAAAGTTCACTCAAGATCCTTGGGGAACATAAACTGAATTCATTTGCATCTTTCCACGACGATCACCACCACACATAGGTACTATTGATCCTACTGAAAGCACATAGGAATGCTGGGTAAAAGCATAGAGCAATAATATAGAATGCGTAGTCAACTCAGAAGAAGGAAGGAAGGGAGGGAGAGAGAAGGAAAAAGGGAGAGAGCAAATTTGGGAGGAAAACCTTGAGAAACCAAGATGAAAAAAAGAACTCAAAACCAGAATGATAATTCTAGCAACTGTTGAGAGGAAAGCCCAAAGGGATATGGGAATGAATATCAGCCCTGGATGTTAAGGGCAGGAAATTGACATTGCACGTAGGAAAAGGGGATATGGCCCTGGGGCAGTGTGAGGCACGAAGCCAAAAATAAGAATCCTGCATAGAGTGAGGTTCTTGAAAGGACTTCCCTGACTGGACAAAGGGGACCAGAAAAACTCCACCCATCCATTCAGGGAAGGGGATAGAAAGCTTGCTGATTGTTGGGAATCTGAGTGGAAAATAAGCAAAATTTTCCATGAGATTGAAACCTCACACCAGATATAGTATCAAAAGTTACAATGCCCAAGGAGAATAATAAACTCAAGCCAAGAGATTATAAAAACTGTTCTATTACTAGTGAACCTCTGAAGCCCAAGCAATCACATACAAAACTGAGTCACAAGAGAGTGCATGAGTAACATACTAAAAACAACCTCGGTTTAACAGAAACTCACAGCAAAAAATGACAAACCGTACAAGGAATGAGACCGCCTGAAGGAGAATCAGTAGACACAACTAGCAGTAGATTTAACACCACAAGTTCTAGAGAAGTTGATAAAACAATCTACGGCTATAAAATAAGAATAAAAACTAAGGAAACAGCTGGACAGTAGGACAAAAAGGGGAAACAATTTGAAAACAAAAATTAAACACATTACTTTTAAACACTAAAAAAATTAGTTATTTCAAAACAATCTTGAGAAAGAAAAACCAAGCTGGAGGCCTCACACTTCCCGACTTCCAAACATATTACAAAACTACAGTAATCAAAAAAGTATGGTACTGGTGATATCGACCCTGATATCAGTTTCCCCACACTAAACCCAGCATATATGGGGTTAAAGACAAAACACTCATTCCCTGCTTACTCTCTGGCTTCCTGGCTCCGGAATCCACTATGCTCCATGGAGACAGACACCATCAAGGACAAGCACCTGGACTGTCTCCTCCCACAAAGAGATGTGGGCTGGTGGGAAAGCTGCTGACCAGCAAGGTCATGAACTCCCTCCTCTCTGCAAGTGTCTCAAGGCCAAAGACAGGCTGGTGGGAAAGCTCCGACCAGCAAGGCCATATGCTCCCCCTCCCCTACCTAAAGCCCCAAATAAAAACCCTTCCTTTTAGCTTTTCGGGGAGTTTGGGATTTGAGCGTTAGCTGCCCTCTCTCCTTGCTCACTGCTGTGCAAAAATAAAATTCCTGCTTTCTTCCACCACACCCGGTGTCAGAGATTGGCTTGCTGCACAATGGGTGAGCGAACTCACTTCAGGTTCGGTAACACTGGCACAAAGACAGACATGCAGACCAACAAAATAGAACAGAGAGCCCAGAAATAAACCCATGCATGTATGGTAAAATGATCTTTGACAGGGTACCAAGACTATATAATGGGGAAAAGATAGCCCCTTCAACAAATGGTGCTGGGAAAACTGGATGTCCACGTGCAAAACAATGAAATTGGACACTTACTGTACAACATCCACAAAAATCAACTCAAAATGGATTAGAGACTTAAATGTAAGATCTGAAACTATAATACTCCTAGAAGGAAACATAGGAAAAATTTCATAATATTGATCTTGGCAATGATTTCTTGGATTTGGCAACAAAAGGTAAAATAGACAAGCGGGACCACATGAAACTAAAAAGTTTCTGATATATGCACTCCTATGTTCATTGCAGCATTATTCACAATAGCCAAGGCTTGGAAGAAACCTAGAGTGCCCATCAAGGGTCAAATGGATAAAGAAGATATGTTATATTTACACAATGGAATACTACTCAGCCATAAGAAACAATGAAATCTTGCCATTTGTGACAACATGGACGGAACTTGAGGGTGTTATGCTAAGTTAAATAAGTCAAAGGGAGAAGGTCAAATACTGTATCATCTTACTCATAAGTAGAAGATAAAAACAACAACAAACAAACACACAGAAACAGAGACTGGATTGTGGTTACCAGAGGGTAAGGGGAGGAAAGAAGGCAAAAGGGGTGATTAGGCACATGTGTGTGTTGATGGATTGTAATTAGTCTTTGGGTGGTGAACATGATGTAATCTACACAGAAATCAAAATATGATGATGTACACCTGAAATTTATATAATGTTATAAACCAATGTTACCAAAATAATAATAAAATAGAATAAAAAATTAAAACTCTACATTCAATTTAAAAAAAAGCTTCTGCACAGCAAAGAAAACTATCAACAGAGTAAAAAGGTAATTCACAGAGTGGGAGAAAATATTTATAAACCATCTATCTGGTAAGGGGTTAATAGCCAAAATATAAAAGGAGTTCCTACAACTCAACAGCAAAAAATCAAATAACCCAATTAAAAAATGGGCAAAGGACTTGAATAGACATTTCTCCTAAGAAGATGTACAAATGGACAATAGATATATGAAAAGATCCACAATATCATTAATCATCAGAGAAATGCAAATCAAAACCACAATTAGATATCACCTCATATCTGTTAGGATGGCCATTCTCAAAAAATGAAACAACAAAAAATAACACGCATTGGCGAGAATGCGGAGAAATTGAAAACCTCGTGCACTGTTGGAGGGAATGTGAAATGGTGTAGCCACTGTGGAAACCATGTAGAGGTTCCTCAAAAAATTAAAAATAGAACTACCATATGATCCAGCAGTCCCACTTCAGAATATATACCCTGAAAAATTGAAATCAGGATCTCAAAGAGGTATCTGCACTCCAATGTTCATAGTGGCATTATTACAATGGCGAAGAGGTAGAAACAACTTAAGTGTCTATTAAAGGATGAATGGATAAAGAAAATGTGGTAAATACACACAATGATATACAGTCTTTAAAAGAAGGAAATCCTGTCATATGCTACAACACGTTTGAACCTTAAGGACATAATGCTAAGTGAAATAAGCCAGTCACAAAAGGACAAATACTGCATGATTCCACTTATGTGAGTATCAAAATAGTCAAACTCATCAATCTTAGCAGCATATTTTCAGGTACCATGTCTGACTGGGCAAGGGAAACAATAGAAAAAAAATAAACAAATGGGACTACATCAGACTAAAAAGCTTCTGCACAGCAAAGGAAACCAGCAAAAAGATGAAAACAAAACCTAACAATTGGGAGAAGATACTTGCAAACCATATATCCAATAAGGGGTTAATATCCAAAACATACAAAGAACTTACACATCTCAACAACAAAAAAACTAATGACCCAATTAAAAAATGGGCAAAAGATCTGAACAAACATTTCTCCAAAGAAGATATACAGATGACCAACAGGCACATGAAAAGATGTTAAACATCATTAATATCAGGGAAATGCAAATCAAAACTACAATGAGATATCACTTCATTCCTGTCAGAAAGGCTATAATTAACATGGAAGGAAACAATAAATGTTAAGAGGATCTGGAGAGAAGGGAACCTTCATACACTACTGGTGGGAGTGCAAACTGGTGCAGCCACAATAGAAACCAGTATGGAGATACCTCAAAAAATTAAGATTAGGTCTACCATATGACCTAGCTATTCCACTGCTGGGTATTTATCCAAATAACATGAAAATACGAATGCATCAAGATACATACACCCCTATGTTCATCACAGCATTATTCACAATAGCCAAGACTTGGAAGCAACCTAGGTGCCCATCAAGGGTCAAATGGATAAAGAAGATATGTTATATTTACACAATGGAATACTACTTGGCCATAAGAAATTATGAAATCTGGCCATTTGTGACAACATGGATGGTCCTTGAGGGTATTATGCTAAGTTAAATAAGTCAGAAGGAGAAAGTCAAATACCGTATGATCTCACTCATAAGTAGAAGATAAAAGCAATGACAAACAAACACATAGCAACGGAGACTGGATTGGTGGTTATCAGGGGAAGCGGGGAGGAAGGAGGGCAAAAAGGGTGATTAGGCTCACATGTGGGGTGATCATGATGTAATATACAAAGAATTCAAGATATATTACGATGTACACCTGAAAGTTATATAAGGTTATAAATCAATGTTACCGCAATTAAAAAAAAAAGGAAAAAAATGAAATAAACAGATACGTAAAATAGCCAAACTTACAGAAGCAGAAAGTAGAATGGTGGCTGCCGGTGGCTGGGGGGAGGGAGAAACAGGGAGTCACTGTTCAATGGGTAGAGAGTTTCCGTCATGCAAGATGGAAAAGTTCTAGAGATGTGCTGTACAACATTGTGTATATAGTTAACAATACTGTACACTTAAAAATTTGCTAAGAGGGTAGATTTCATGTTACCTTTTTTTTTTTTAAAGATTTTATTTTTTCCTTTTTCTCCCCAAAGCCCCCCAGTACATAGTTGTATACTCTTCGTTGTGGGTCCTTCTAGTTGTGGCATGTGGGACGCTGCCTCAGCGTGGTTTGATGAGCAGTGTCATGTCCGCGCCCAGGATTCGAACCAACGAAACACTGGGCCGCCTGCAGCGGAGCGCGCGAACTTAACTGCTCGGCCACGGGGCCAGCCCCGCATGTTACCTTTTTTTTTTACCACTGTAAAAACTATTAGGGACAAGTCTACATTTTAATAAACTATTTCCTTTCAAAATATAAAAATTTAAACACTCAATGAGTAAGTTATAGCAGATGAGGACTAGCTCAAGAGAAAATTAGAGAACTCCAAATATATTTGAGGAAATTACACAAAATGCAGCACAAGTACAAAGAAATATAAAATATACAGGAGGGATTAAGCAACACGAAGAACAAAAGAAAAGGTTCAACACACATCTGATAGGATAACAAGAAGTAGAGAATGGTGAAAAATCAGTATTTGGATCTTCTAATCACAGGACTCTATTCTCCTGGACATAAAGTTAGGTCCAAGGGTGAGCTCATGTCCAAACAAGTCCAGATAGAATATTTCCCTAGGGTAGATGTATGATGTTGGGAGGTTTAAGATCTTTTCCCTGGGCTGCAAGATACAATGTCAGGAAAAGGGTATTGTGCCCTGGGTGGTAGGAGTAGAGGAATGTGCAACATGGGATGAAAAACCTTTATTACTCCTTAGCTATTTTCCACACCTATTTTATTCTTTCTTTATACAAGCTATATCCAAGGGGGGACAAGAAAACCTAAAAAGAAAATCACACACTTCTGAGCACCCACTGTGAACCAGATACTTTCCTGGGCAGTGGAAATAAGATGAGTAAGACCTGATCTATGGAGAACCAGGATGTCAGGGGCTGAGAGGGGCTGAGAGGGGCTGGAACTCAGGCCTCCTGATGTCCGGTCCAGAGCTCCTCTGCTATGTCTTCCTCCCTCACAATTCTATTGCACTGTGTGCCGTCATGACAATGATTGAGAGCCAAATAAAGGTATTTTAACCTCCTCTCTACCCTGGTTTGAGTTCATAATGAAACGATATGCATCAGCCTCCCTCTGGTCACCAGAGTTGCTCTCCCCATGCTCTGTTGGCAGAAGCATCTCATTTGGAACAGCTTGGGTTCCCTGGGCTCTTTGTAACAATTGGTGGGGATGAATTTCTGTGTTTTATGACTGTTGCGAAAAATGCTCTACTCACAGCCTAAGGGAAACCAAGGCCATGTGAAGAGTGGGGCCAAATAATCAGACAGGGGGCACCTGGAACCTGCAGCCAAAAGGCCCTGGGTGGCAGTGGGTTCTGCTGAGTGATCAGAACAGAGCGACAGATACAACAATCAAATGGGGATTGCTCAAAATGAAAGAAAACACGGCAAAATAAAAAGCACTGTCATGCTATGCTCTAGACAAATGAATTAAATAATCTACTTAAGTCCTTTTGTGTTTGAGTGAAACCAAAGTGAAAATTCAAGTAAGTCAGTTCAAAAGATTTGTGGATCAGCAGCTCACCTTCAAGGCTATCAAATGTAAGTTGTTCTTTCTCCCTAGAAGTCATGCCTTGAACTCCACTATTGATAGGGTGACTTTTTCCTGATTTGCTTAGAAGCAGTCTTAGTTTATACCTGTTGTCTCAGGTCTCATCTCTTTCAGCATTTGTTCAGGATTTTTTGTGTGTATGTTAAGAAGATTGACCCTGAGCTAGCATTTGTTACCAATCTCCCTCTTTTTGCTTGAGGAAGATTGTCGTTGAGCTAACATCTATGCCAATCTTCCTCTATTTTATGTGGGGCACTGCCACAGTGTGGCTTGACGAGCAGTGTTAGGTCAGTGCCCAGGATCTGAACCTGTGAACCCCTGGCCACCAAAGCAGAGCACATGAACTTAATCACTATGCCACCAGGCAGGCCCCTGTTCAGGATTTTCTAAGCAAAGTTTTATTATTATTAGCTGCATTAAAGTTAGCCAGGATGGGCTCAGTAGGCTTCCAGTGTGATGCTGTGATGTACCTCCCAGAGCTCCCATTTAGGACTGAAGGATTATTCTCCCAGCTGCCGAGAGAGATTCTAGGAGAAAGCCCCAGCTGTCAACCCTCATTAGAATGGTTTCAGATGAAAAGTGTCATCTCAATCATGGCCACACCCGCTTCCCAGGGCAACCACGTCCAAAGATTTGTTTATGTGGAGGTATAAAGGTCTGGCCCCTTTGCCGAGCTTCAGAGCTCCCTATAAGGTTGGCCTCGGTTGAGGCTGCGTCACAGGCCAGTTTCTCCTTCTGCCCAATCCTTCTCCTCTCCTTCTTCTTGCAGAGCTGGTGATCCCAAGAGCACTCCCTAACAAACCCCTGCACACTCATCTCCATCTTAGCAGGCCATCGCCTCTGACAATTGCCATTTGGTGCTTTCACTTTCTACCATGGACTGTCCAGTAGTATATGAGACACATGCGCAGCGAACTGAGTTCTCATTCGACTTACATCAGAGGATGCCCAGAGATAACCTACCTCACTTTTCCTAATCTATCTAGACACAACATGTGGTAGACAATGTGATCCCCAGATGCCTCTTCAAAGAAGGATGTGCTGCCCAGCTGTGGGCAGTAGAGTGAACAAGACAGCCTCTAGCTGTCAGCTTCTTCAGGGTCTGCTTCAGCTGCAGAGAGTGGCCCCACCAAATGTCATGCCCCTTCCAGGACAGACTATACCTGGTAATTAGGTGAGGTTGAGGTGTAAAGTTTCAAGTACTTGGGCTCAAAGCAGAGCACCTCTGGTGGGCCAGGCTTGCTGCAGAACTCCAAGCCAGGTTAGCCAAGGCTTTGTCAAGCCTGCATCACAGCTGGACATCTTCTTCTGCTCGATCCTGCTCTTCCCTCTTCCTTTCACAGGTGTTGGTCCCAAATAAACACCTTGGACTCGAAACTTCTTCTTAGCATCTGCTTCTGGATAATTCGACCTGCAGCAGAACATAACACCTCCCTTTCCAGGACAGCTATAGGGTGCTCACTTAACAAGGAAGGTGTGCTGGGACACTATCAGCTAGGAGCAGTTCTTTCCCATCTGGGACAGTGGGGAGAGAGGACTTGGTGCTGCTGCCTCTGCTGGCCTCTTGGTCTATCAGCCAGCTGTGGGGTGACCCTTGTCTTAATTTGAGAGATGCCTGAAGTCAGCAGGCCACCATTCAGTGCAGTCAGTGGAAAACAAGGGAAATTTTAGTCCAGGTGTATGTGAAATATTTATGGGGATTAGAGACTGACTAGTCTTGCCACACAGCACACAGAAAGGAATCTAAATGCTCTTACTACAGTCATTTTAACATTAATGACGTGCTGTACAAAGCTACAACTATTACATTATTTGATTACTTGGTACCACTTTTAAAATCGGCAACAAATATTTTGGCATTAATGGGCTGTAGAAATGAAAGGGACTGTTTAACAAAAAGTCAAATACTCTATTCATGAGAAAGTTGATGATGAATCTATAAATTCCAAAATGTGTATCGACACTTATCTTCTACCGTGGAGACCACATGATATCACTGATCACAAGAAAACTGGAAGTCACAACTCTGCTAAAGTGTCAGTTATCAACTCCCACAGACTGGGCCTGAAGATAATGACCTAACGCACAAGCTGTGGAAAGTTTCCAGGAGAGACTTTTCATTTAGATCAAGTAACTGTTCCTCTAAATTAATTTTATTCTAAATATCAATTACATTAATTAATTTTATTCTATTTTTCCTGTGCACATACAAAAAGTGAAGATAGCTCTTAACGTGCTGCCTGAACCAGCAGAAAAATGTTTCAAACAATTAAATGATGCATTTTTATGTAAGCGTAATTAGATGCTACAAATTGGAAAATGGTTACTTTCAATAATGATTCGATTTTTTTAATTCGATTTGTGGTCCCAAAGTAAAGCATGTGGAATTTCATTCCGTTGGAGGTAAAGCTTCTGACATTACTACAGTGAAATGCCATTATGAGCTCAGTTAAATGAATCCATGCTACTGTAAAGTCAGTTTTAAAAAAGTTCAAACTGAAGGTAAAGTTATTCGTGCATAGTAATAGAAATACAATTTTGACAGGGCACAGTACCCTGGTAAAACCACCTTCTTTCTAAAGAAACTTATGAAGTCGAAATGTGCTTAGAATTAAGAGTGGTGCAATGTAATTCACACATGCACTCAAAAAAGTTGTCAAAATAGGAGCAGTAGCTCTAAGAATATATAAATATTGTATCATATATACAGAATAACTGAACTACACATTTTTTGTGAAAAATCTGATTTGGAATACAAGGCATCACATGTTTGCTCTCTGTGCTGGCTGCCATAAGTAGGATTTTAGAAATGTTGGAGCCTTTGAAGAAGTAATTTGTAAATCAATCTAGGTGTCCTGTAATGGTGTTGACCTCTTTCTAAATAAGCCTTCTAAATTTGAGCCATATTTTCCCAAATAAGTTTTGCATTTTTTCTCAATATTTTCAACGAATGGAAGGTCCAAAAACTTCAGTTTTCCAGACTTTAACCAAATTGGGATTATTGGTAACAACGCTTAAAAACAGCAAGACAAGTCTTGGCTATTGTGTATAATGCTGCAGTGAACGTAGGGGTGCAAGTATCTTTATGCCTTTGTGTTTTCAAGTTCTTTGGATAAATACCCACCTATATAATTTTATAATCCAATGTTACTGCAATTTAAAAAATTAAAAAAAAACAGCAAGTCACTAAAATTTATCCCCACAAAAGCAAGGGACTGAACAAATTAAATGATGACAGCTCAAATGACGTGCAAGATTTAATTTTGAAATTCTACAATTGCATTTTGGAATATCTCAATTAATAGAAAGAATTCTTCGTATAGAGTTCCTATCTTTCATTGTACCAGACTAGGGTAAAATTGAGAAGAACTAAATTTTGCAAAATATAAGCTTGGCAAAATAGAGACAACTAACTTGACAAGCTTTGCCTTGTAAAAATAATTTTTGAAGAAAGGTACTCTGAATGGAGGCAAAAAGTACCCTTGAAAGTACATTAGAATTGAGAATATCATCCACTTAGAACTTGTTCTGATCCTATAAAGTATGCGAGAGCAAGCGTGTTCTCCAGCATAATGTGGTCTACAGAGAAGGTCACCTGAAGGGCCATTTCAAATTTATTAGCCATAAAATTGCAACTTTGAAGAAAATTTCAAGTAATTTTATTTAAAAATTTAACATGGCAAGACTACATGGGATGAAAACCCCATATTCCTCAGAAAATACAGTGGCATGGTATTTGAGATAAACGTGTTTTAAGAAACTGATTAAAGGGGGTGAATAATTATTCTGATTATTTTTTTAGTGTTTACTTTTCAATATGAAGTAGGTTTAAAAGTTAACTTTGATGTATACAGATATGTTATACATTTTAGGAAAAAATTATTTTTGAAACAGTTCTTGATATAACCTTTATAGGTCAATCAATATAATAAAACTAATTTGTAAGTCATATTTTTAAATAGATATTTCAAAAAATATACAGTTATTTTTAGTACCTCCTTTCACTCTCAAAAGTGTCCTGGTTTGAATGATCAATTCTGTGTTCACTCAAATTATAGGGTCATTGGGCTCCTCACACTTAAAAGAAAATTAATGTTCTCTGGTTCCCCTTTCTAGGGTCTTCTTCTAGGATCAAAGTCTCCCAAGAGTGAAAGAGCTCTCAAAGAAAAGATGATTAACCCTCTTCCCTAAAGTTTTCAGCATACATGAGAGTTTCTTTGGGAGCCTCTTATAATGCAGATTCTTAGCCTCTGCTCACAAAGTCCAAGATTGGGCCGAGTAGTCTATATTTTTCCCAAGACCTCCCCTTCTCTCCAAGAGATTCCTGAAGATCCAAACCACACTTTGAAATATGTACCTGGCCAATTCTCAAATCAACTGCTAGAAGCTTTTCTCGGGATGGAGCTGAAATCTTCCTCCTAGAAATCACATCCACTAGTAATAACAGCCACATAGAAGAAAAACAGAGCTCTCTTCCCCATGACGGACCTTCAAATATGAGGAGACAACTGTCATTGTTTCTGGAGTTTTCTCTTCCCCAGGCTAATTATTTCTGTTGCTTCAACTCTTCTTCAAAACACAAAACACACACACAAACATAAACTCATACAGGGTTATTGAGAATAAAAAGTATCCCCACAAATAAGAACTAGAGTGATAGGGCTCAGGAATAACATATGTAGAAAAGTTTAAAGATTTTAGCTAATGGTAAACTCAATAGGAGTCAACAGTGTTATTCAATCATTACAAGAAAAAGGAAGAACAGGAAGATAGAAGTGGGAAGGAGAAGGAAGGAGAAGAAGAAAAAGAGAAGGAAGAAGTAGAAGAAAAAAATAAAAATCCCTACCTCTGGCTGTTGGTATAAGATGAGAGGATGTTCATTTCTCAGACTTCCCCCAATGCACTCTGCTGTTTGCATTTACACTCCTTTGATCAAATATCTCCCACTTCCTGGAATACCAGCTCCACACCTCCTGTGAAGCAACCAGCTATTTTCAAAACCATTCGTCTTTCAAGATTCAGCTCAATCATTAGGTCCTCAAATGCCCCAGGAGAATTTACTCCTCTTTCCTTTATGTACCCACTGTCTGTAATGAGCCTTACATTTCACAATAACCATCTGTTGACACATGTCTTAAGGCATTTATACCACTGAGTATGCCATATAATTTACTTAGATATTATGTCTGTTGCTAGCTGTCTATTTCTCCTCTAATATAAACTTCATGAGGACAGGGCTTTTGTTTTATTTAATGCCATATCTCCAGTACCTGGAAGAGTAGGCCAGTCAATATTTGTTGAATAAATGAATACCTAAATTCATATGGTTCCCTGTAATTGACTATAAGGACCCTAAGGGCAAGAACTATGTCATATTTATCTTCCTATACAATACCAACATAGTATACACACAACAAATGTTTATGGAAAGAGAAAAGAAAAAAGGGAGAAAGGAATGGATGATTTGACAACTGCAAAGCAAAATCCACATTAAGGGTTTATCATGGCATTAAAGAAGAGGATCAGACACTAGAGAGATAAGCTAAGCCTATCAAAAAAAACCCTTGAAAATCCACAAAACACCTCTAAATGAACATGTAATTATGCATCAAATAAGGATTGAACTAGATACCTAGGGCCCTTTCCAAATATGGATTCTACAGTTACCAGGTCTTAGAATTTACTTATCTCCAGTCAGCCTGCTTTTCTCCCCTCCTCCACCATTAAAGCCCTCCCCACTTAGGTGGATAAACTGATTCACACGTTTTCTCGGAAGCCCACCCTGTAATTCGTTCAGAGCCAGAAACTGGGGCTCATTTACAGATGCTGCATGCTCTCACAGAATCTCTTCACCCGTCTTCAGCTTCAATTTTTCTCTTAACAATGTTCACTCTACCCTATTCAGTCCAAAGATAGCTCTGCTTGACAGAGAAGATAGGAGTAAATGGGAGGAAAGGAGTTCTGCTTTCTTCACGCCATCCGTCAACATCACACCACTGGCCTGAAGCAGGGAGTCCCTTCCTTCCTTGTTCCTGCTCTGAACTTAAAAGCCCTCCATTATTCTTCACCTGTTTTTCCTCATAAGCCTCATGTCACTCTGGCCTTTGGTCCTTCTGATCTCCATTACTCGTCTTTGCCTCTCTTTCACATAATCTTTGGCGACAGGCCTCTCTTTCCTCTTTTTGGCACAAACCCTTTTTCAATGAGTTTCTCAGAGAGAGTGTGCAGCCATGTTGGCTCTAAAATGCCTTTTCCTTTTGTCTTCAGCATAAACATGTGTGACTGCAAAGACAGAATTGCAATTTTGAAATCTTACCAATCCTTTTGAATCTCCTCTTCAGGAATAGAATTATAGCCATCTTTTCTTCAATTCATAAAAATCCGATATCTCCAAGTGTTGAGTACCTGTCTAACCATTCCAAGCCTTCTCTCTGCTTGGCTAACAGAGATCCTAAAATGACACAGTCACTTCCTCAGAAGATTTCCATCACTTCCATGATACCACAGAAGTGAGGTGGAGGCAGGAGGAGGAACAGGTAGTTCTTTCTGACAATGATCTCTTTAAAACATACTGAGGAACCAAATACAGAAGATGGCAGTAAATTAAAAGAAAAGGAACAATTGCTAGAGATTTGCGGAAGCAGAATTGATAAGCCCTGCCAATATGTTATGCCCAGATGAGAGAGATTGAAGACTGTTGAGTTCTGCAAGAGTCAATGACGTTCTGTAGTCAGAGATGTTCTGTAAAATGGTGAAAAAGTAGGGAGGAAGAAGAGCAAACATTTTTCATATTGAAGAGCAAGATTTGAGACAGTATCTTTTAATACTAATTTACCACTTACCTTGCCATTCTCTTACTTTGTACTCTCATTTACTTTTTAAAAGCATCTACTCCACCCAGTTTTTCCAAAAGCTATTCTGTGAGGTGGACATGGAGGTAAGAGAGTTGTCTAAGATCTCAGTACTAGTGGAGGACAGAGCTAGACTCTCACATCTCCTGGCAGTCCAATGGTTCTTTCTTTTCCAAGATGCTACTGCTCATGGCATTGCTAATGATCTGTAGGCATTAAAGGACAGGCATCACCAGCATCCTTTTTATACCACAAATGGGCAAAGCCGCCCTTTGGTTTGTGCCAGCAATGCCATTGGCAGGGTCTGGAGTTATTCATACTGACCAGCTTAGTCTGATATCCTCATCCCAAGAATCTTTCCATCCTTGACTGCCACCCCTGGGGTTAGTCGATTAGCAGTGAGAAATCTCAAAACATCAAGAAAAACTCTCTTCCAGGGTATTTCTCCTCTCCTAATTCTTATCTTCCACTCCCTTTCACACCAAGCAGCAATCATACTAGTCTCCTAACATCTCTCTCTCTCTCTCCATCTCCCGTCTTGCTGTGGTTTGCTTGCACTAAATGTCCCTGCATCTAATCTCCCACCAATCACCACCATATTAATTTCTCTTCATGTATGAAAATCCCATTCCTCCACCAAATCTCTTCATTTACCAAATATTCACTGACTCACTATAATGTGCTAGGCACCATTCAAGGCACTGGGAATCCAGGACTGAACAAGACAAAGCCCCTGAGCTCACTGAGTTTAAATCTACAGTCTTTAAAACTCTGTATTGACCACACCAGGGCTTCCCTTCCTCTGAAATGCCACAGATTTTGTCCTTGTGGTCACATCATCATCAACACAGTTACCCAGGCTAGACATGTGAAAATCATCTCTGAGTTGTCACTCTCCAACTATGTTCACTCACTTAAAAAGTCCTGATTTTTTATATCTAAAACTAATAGCAACAAATGTTGGAGAGGTTGTGGAGAAAAAGGAACCCTCATACACTGCTGGTGGGAATGCAAACTGGTGCAGCCACTATGGAAAACAGTATGGAGATTCCTCAAAAAACTAAAAATAGAACTACCAGCCATCCCACTACTGGGTATTTATCCAAAGAGCCTGAAGTCAGCAATCCCAAAAGTCCTGTGCACCCCAATGTTTATTGCAGCACTGTTTACAATAGCCAAGACGTGGAAGCAACCTAAGTGCCCATCAACAGACGAATGGATAAAGAAGATGTGGTACATATATACAACGGAATACTACTCAGCTGCAAAACAGAACAAAATCATTCCATTTACAATAACATGGATGGACCTTGAGGGAATTATGTTAAGTGAAATAAGCCAGCAAGAGAAGGATAATCTGTGTATGACTCCACTCATATGAGGAATTTAAAACTATGGACCAAGAACAGTTTAGTGGATACCAGGGGAAAGGTGGGGTGGGGGGTGGGCACAAAGGGTGAAGTGGTGCACCTACAACATGACTGACAAACATTAATGTACAATTGAAATTTCACAAGATTGTAACCTATTAATAACTCAATAAAAAAAAACTGGAAAAAAAAAAAGTCCTGATTTTTTAAATCCTAAGAATTCCACATGGCCATTCTGTTCTCCCTGCCTCTACTCAACACTCCACCTTGGGACCCTCATCATGGGTCACTTGGACTGATGCAATCACGTCTAACTGGTTGCTCTGCCTCTGGTCTTACCTCCCTCAAAACTGTCTTCCAGGAGATCACTCATGATTTATTTAAAATAAAAGTCCAATCAGGTCCATTCCCTGCTCATCATCCTTCAAAAGCCCAAGCCACTTCATTTGGCACACAAAGGCCTCCGATCCGTCCGTGCCTTACATCTCTTGTTTCATTGCTTTGCATACTTCCTATCACATGTTTTTCCTAGGTTATCTGTGTGTGTGTGTGTGTGTGTGTGTGTGTGTGTGTGTGTGTGTGCATGTCTTGACTCTAAGAACTCAACCTAGAGTTCTTTCATGGCTGGCTGGTACATCTTCACAGTCTCCACGCCCAGCACAGTGCCTGGCTTATAGTAACCCCTTAAACAATTTTTTAACTAAATGAGGTTTCTGCATTGTTTTGAACTTATATGTACCTTTTAACTTAAGCTTTTGTGTGCTTGTGTCTTGCTTCTTCAACCTTATGGTCCATTTCTTCGGGTAGTCATTAGGACTATTTACAAATGTTCCAGTTCTCTTCCTCTTTCTAGGAACATTGTAGAATTTTATTTCCCATTCCCTTAAAGTTAGGGATAGTCATGTGACTTGTCTGGCCAATGAAAAATGAACAGAAATAGCAGGACCACTTCCTGGAGAAAGCATTTAATTGCCTAGTACAACATACTGCCACCATTGCCTCCCCTTGCTGCAGGGGAAACACAAGAGGAAATGGAGCCTGCATCAGCCTGGGTCCTTGAGAGACAAAGATGAGCAGAGCCTCCTGATGACCCGTGCTTGAAGTGTGGCATAAGCAAGAAACAAGTATTACCAATCCACTTCTATGTGGCCATTTATCGTGGTCGCATAACCCTGTCTGTGCTGCCCTCCCCATTCCCTGAGGGCAGGAACTGTACCACTTATCTTTGTGTCTCCATAGTGCCATATTCAAAACAGACAGGAATAGAAATATTGTCTTTAAATTTTGATTTCTGGTTTTTCCTAATCCATAACATCCAATTTCAAATATCTTATCTGTTTCTGTCTCATTACCAAAGCACAATTTCTGCTCCATTTTGGCACAATTATGGTTTCTAAAATATAAAAATTAAAATTTCTAACCGTTTATAATCCAGTGTTGATCACTCATGTAACATTTTGTGGAGAATGCAATGTCTGCCCTCTGATGACTGAAGAAATCCTACCGCTCAGCTGCGGCAGTGCTCCTCAGGGAACGCGAGAAGGGAGGCTCCGAGCACACGCATGCAGCTCTGAGTGGCAAAGCCGGGGGGCTGTGACAATCGGCTTACTAAGGATGTGAGTGTTGCTGCACAGGTCTCTCTGTATCCTCTGCCTGAGCAGATGGCACGACAACATGGCAATAAACATAATGAAAGTTTTCCTCCATTTGTCTTTATAGGCCTTAAAAATCCTCACTTTTGAGAAGATAACTCCGTGAGAAAAAAAATCCTCTTTCTATGATCTTTATTAATCCACTGTTAAACAATAAACTATTCAAAAAGAAAAAGGTTCCAACACAGATCCCCTTCCTGAAAGAAATGCCTAACATGTAGTTATTTTCTCTGTAATCCTCATGGTGACTTGAAAGGCTTATTTTTTTCTTGCTCATGTAAACGAATTATACATCACTCCAGTCTTATTTCATGCACATTGGAACAGCGCTAGCTACTATTTGAACTAGTTCACAGAGTTAAAAACAAAAAACTCACAGCCGCCTTCTGTTTTCTTCCACCTGTTAGCAATTCTAACAACGTCTGCTACGTCCTCCTGTAGCCATACCTCCAAATATACCCTTCCATCGGAAAAGGTCCAGCTAATCACAGCCCATCTGTTTAATATCCTGGAAGTTAAAATTAAGCTTGTAGGCACTGTTTCTATGATTATATGTTTCATAAAGTCAATTATAAATTTTCAGCTACAGTTATCAAAACTTTGAATTTTAACTTGAAGTTTTCATTTTTATAAACGCCACGTGTTTCATTTTGGAGGGAAATATGTCTACATTTACCATAACAATGATGTGATTTCCTAAAGATACTTTCTGAAAGACAACCAAATCTTAAAGTTAAAAATAAGCTTATAGAATTTTTACAATGTTTAACAAAATCAATCTAAAGAAAGAATCCAAATTTTTTTCAACCTAAACAAAGTGTTTAGGGACCACAGGAAATACTCTCCAGTGTAAAAATGCATAAACAAACATAGGTTCTCAGGTCTGTGCTACGAACGGAGTAAGAGGCCCTGCCCCATATGGCCCCTAACTACGCCCAACAGCAGAAGTCCTTCATTTTCTTATGATGGGCCACTGGGTGGCTTGCTGCTTTGCACATTTTTAAATCTATCGACATAACACCAAGAAGAAACCACAAAGGAAACTGATCAACCCAAACACACAAATCGTTAAAACTCAATTCAAAAATAATACTAAATTAGAAGATCTATAAAAATTAGAATACTTGCAACATAATATCTTAACAGAGAGTGATCTTTTACAAATCAACTATACACACATACACATACAAGAAAATAAAGAATGACCAGTAAACCTATGGGAAAAAGATGGGTTAAGCTCTCCAAATGACATTTTTCACTCAGTATATGAGCAAAGATTTAAAAGCCATTAATAGTATTAGGGAGGGTATATGGCATACTTCTAGTGGTAATAAATATTGGTGCTACCTTTCGGGAAAGTGATTTGACTATATATATGAAAACCCTATAAATGTGGATTCTCTGAAAACACCAGCTCTAACTCAAGGTGTTTGTTGTCATCCAACCATGAGACAAGTGTCCACAAGGATTTTTTAAAAATCTTTTTATTATTATTATTTTTAATTGCAGTAACATTGGATTATAACAATATATGGTTTTCAGATGTACATCGTAATATATTTTGAATTCCGTGTAGCTTACACCATGTTCACCACCCAAAAACTAATTATAGTGCATCCCCTCACATGTGAGCCTAATCACCCCCTTTGCCCTCCCCCTTCTACCCCTATGATAACCATCAATCCAATCGCCATTGCTATATGTTACTTGTTGTTGTTTTTATCTTTTACTTATGAATGAGATCATACGGTATTTGACTTTCTCCCTGACTTATTTCACTTAGCATAATACCCTCAAGGACCATCCATGTTGTCAGAAATGGCCAGATTTCATCATTTCTTATGGCTGAGTAGTTTTCAATTGTGTATAAATACCACATCCTCTTTATCCATTCGTCCCTTGATGGGCACCTAGGTTGCTTCCAAGTCTTGGTTATTGTGTATAATGCTGCAATGAACATAGGGGTGCATGTATCTTTATGCCTTTGCATTTTCAAGTTCTTTGGGTAAATACCCAGCAGTGGAATAGCTGGATAATATGGTAGTTCTATTCTTAATTTTCTGAGGATACTCCATACTGCTTTCCACAGTGGCTGCACCAGTTTGCACTCCCACCAGCAGTGTACAAGGGTTCCCTACTTTCCACATCCTCTCCAACACTTGTTGTTTCCTGTATTGTTAATTATAGCCATTCTGACTGGAGTGAGGTGATACCTCATTATAGTTTTGATTTGCATTTCCCTGATAGCTAATGATGTTGAGCATCTTTTCATATGCCTGTTGGCCATCTGGATATCTTCTTTGGAGAAATCTCTGTTCAGATCCTTTGCCCATTTTTTTAATTGGGTTGTTAGTTTTTTTTGTTGTTGAGATGTATAAGTTCTTTGTATATTTTGGATATTAGCCCCTTATCTGATATATGGTTTGCGAATATCTTCTCCCAATTGTTAGGCTGTCTTTTCATTTTGTTGATGGTTTCCTTTGCTGTGCAGAAGCTTTTTAGTTTGATGTGGTCCCATTTGTTCATTTTTTTCTTTTGTTTCCCTTGCCCGGTCAGATATGGTACTTGAAAATATGCTACTAAGATTGATGTCAAAGAGGGTCCTGCCTATGTTTTCTTCCAGAAGTTTCATGGTTTCAGGTCTTACATTCAAGTCTTTAATCCATTTAGAGTTGATTTTTGTGCATGGTGTAAGGGAAAGGTCTACTTTCATTCTTTTGCATGTGGCTGTCCAGTTTTCCCAATACCATTTATTGAAGAGACTCTCTTTTCTCTATTGTATACTCTTGGCTCCCTTCCACAAGGATTTTTATTGAGGGGATTTTGATACACATACAGATAGAAAAGTATCTGGAAGGATGAATGCCACAATATTAACTGTGATGATCTACAAATAAAACCTGAAAAATCACTAGTTTTTTCCTTTTTATTACTCATCTGTACGTCTAAAGTTTCTATAACAAACACCTATTACTTTCGTAACAATCTGTCTCATTTTTATTCTCTTTTTCAGAAAAAGAAAGCACTTTAAAAGCATAGAAATAGTGCTTGGAACTTTGGGATTCCTATCCAGAGTTACTCACAAGTCAAATTTTATTCCAACTGATTCAACTGGGCAGATTAAATGTGAAACACAAAATGGTAGGCTCCCTTACACAGCAACTCTCGTGTCTTTTCTGGTTATTTCCACCTACGTAGAGAATTGTTCAAGGACGATGTTTACACCCTCATACACGTTCTAGACAATTTTGGCCATGAAGTCAAATCTAAATCTACACATGCTTTTTTTTTAAATTTTAATGAAACAACATAATTTTTGTGTATGCCGGATACAGCAAGCAGTGGAAGAGAAATGATGCCAACTTCCCTGAGAGCCCTCAAAGTAAGAAAGCATCTCTTTCCCCTAATCGACTCCTGGTTACATACTGGAAAGTAGCAGCAAGTGAGGGATGCCGAGCCTAGACACAAAAACTGGAACACAAACGTAGACTGTGAGGTAGCCAGGCTGGCAGGTGCAGGGCAGAAACGGCTGCATGCCACAGCAGTAAAACGCCTGTGACATTCACACATTTACAAGCAGTTTGGCGATGTTTGCAACTCAGGCTGAGATTTAGTTTTCCCCATATTAGGCAATGACAAAGATTTCAAATGGACCAAACATTTTATACTGGTGTCAACAGCACTAACGCAGCTTCAGCTGGCAGGAGAGAGAAAAACCAAGAGCATCTGCATTATTTACTCCAGAGAAACTAGCTGAACACCATCTGTTCTCAGCCACCACCACCCCCACACAATGCATCCCTTTCTACACTACACCCTTGCCACCCTTTTGTGAGCCCCTCAGTCTTGGCCCAAGAACCTGAAGTCCCAGTGTTTCCCTGAATACACGTTTGGAAAGTTAATTTCAACAGAGTGATTGGTAACACAGGAGATCTCTTAATGCTGCGAAGTGTTATTAGTTGTCCAGCTGCAAAAATTATTTGCTCTTCCAACCTTCATTCTAAGTCTAAATGCAATGCTTCTCCTATAGAACATTATAACACAGGAGAGGGGGCTGGAGTATACAGCATAGAAAACCAATATGCTAGCACTCTAGGGTCTATAAACTAGCAGAAGTCATAAAACTAGAATAGGAAAGCTTACTGAATTAGCTACAGGAAATAGGTTGCATAGAGCAAAGACAAGTTTCCAAAACACCTAAAAAAAAACCACACGCGGTATCTCCATTTGCGTCTAGTTGATTTTTACAGAAACAAAGGCCCTTCAGGAAATTAACTGTCCCACTCTGAGAAACCAGAGGAAGAGTATTAGTAAGTAAATCAAGACCAGAGCCAGATCCACTAGTGATTACCGTACTACATTTGATCTGTTTGGACAGTTAAAGAAAATAGAAACATGAGACCTCTTAAGAGAAAAAACTCAAGAGCTTTTCATTAAAAATAAAAACAAACCATTTAT
The DNA here is from genome assembly GCF_021613505.1 of Equus quagga. Classification (NCBI taxonomy): domain Eukaryota; kingdom Metazoa; phylum Chordata; class Mammalia; order Perissodactyla; family Equidae; genus Equus; species Equus quagga. The sequence goes on from NC_060272.1 coordinate 54,976,468, forward strand.
ACAGAAGTAGTTCAAAATTTATTTATAAATTTGTTTAAAAGAGTATAAAAGATTTCTTTTTTTCTTTTGCTCACATTTGTACCCTGGATTAAGAAAATAGAGATTAAAATCTAAAAAGATGCCAAAGCTCCCCCAAACCTGATCTGAGAAGTAGATAAGAATTAGCTGCTTGGAGAGAACAAGCATGTGACGCCCATAGCTCCTGCTAACCTGAAAGCATCAAATGATTCCCTCCTTTTCTATCCTACTAACATTGCTGTAATTATACTTCCAATAAAAGGCGAAACCAATCAGAAAAATAATGTAACATTTCACTGGCAGTAGAGATTAAATACGAGTTCAGTAATCAGCTCCAGCAAATATGTGTAAATAATGACAGAGAGAAACCAGTCATCCCCGGCTGCTCAGCTGAATGGGTGGGCAGTTGAAGTCAAGGTAAAAACAGTGAGGACGAACAAAATCGCATGAAGGAACAGCTTCTCGTGAGGGTTTTCAAGGTCAGTTGACGAAGGCCAAATGTAAGTAAATATTTCTCATATATCCTGGAAGAAAAAGAAAACAAGAATTACTATAAGCAGCAAAACAAAATTTGAAGCCTCTGTTGTACCAAAATGCAGTCCCTTCAAAGAACACTCTCACCTACGCTGGACTTAAATGACAATTTTTTAACTACTTAAAGACCCAGTGAAATGATTTCATTCTCAAGTCCCATTGCATTCGATTCACAAAACAGTCTCTGTCAACACTGTAATGGCTTGAGTGACAGCTCCTCAGCTGTGTTCTGAGAGATAGGCTAACATGGGTCACAAATAATAGCATTCATAAATATTGTCCCCCCCCCCCCCCCCCATAGTTACAGCAAGGACAGGACGAACGCAGTGTGGAGCAGAGCAATTTAAATGGAAATGTATAGAGTAGAGTTGCACTGTTTTATGCAGCAGGAAGGTGACATCTAAGGGGACCTTGAGGAAGAGAGATAGACTAAATGAGTCCCCTCCCCCAGTCATGTGCAAAGGGTCAAGAAATCGCCATTAAGTTCCTGCGATGCAATGCTGGGCCAAGCTACATTCGAGATTCAGACTCTCGCTGTTCTAACCCCTGAGAAATGACAATTCAGGTTGCCTCATAGGTCATGACAAAAACTTAACTGCCCTTGAAGACACAGGATTTAGAGCTTCCACAAGATCCCAAAGGGTTGTACCGAATGGTATCTGAGAAAAGATCATTTGACGGGATTTTTTTAAACGTCCCACCCTAGGTGCATCAGGAAAACCAATAAAGACTCTGGAAAACCAAAATCCATTTTCTAAACATAAAATTAATTTCAAATGATCAAACAAGTATATATTAAACAATATGAGAAGAATGTGATTTAAATGAAAAAAGGCCTAAAAATAAAGACCAGTCTAATTTGTCTACCCAACATACACTTATCAAAGGCTTACGGCTTAAGTGTCTGTATGGTATTTCAAGAAATAACTTTTTCTTTCCTTGACTTTATTCATAGTCTTATCACATTGTCTGCCTTCCTCCTTTCCTTCTCTGTCCTTAGATTTTTTACCGGTTCCAATATTTCCTCCAAGCCCACTCTGTGAGTTGGGGCACAGCTCTCCTCTCTCATTCCTTGGGGAGTTCAATCATCATCTATGAACTTCTAAGTAAATGACACATTGTTAACATATTCTGTATACTGACATTTTGTCCACTTGTTATTTACAAAACATGTCCAGGATAAAAGTTTAGTATATGGCTTCTTTTCTTACTTTTGTAAGATGTCCTTTAATGAGCACATGTTTTATTTTAATGCATATTGATCATTTCTTTTTGGTTTATACTTTGGGTCTTATGAAATCTGCCTCAGCTCAATTTTATAGTCTATTCTCTTCTAAAATTTAAAAAAGTTTTCCTTTCTATCTATAAGCTTTAATCTACCTGGCGTTGATTTTTTATGAGTGGTGTTAGGACAGGACCTAATTTCACATGGGTACTCAATTGTTCCAACAGCATTTGTTGAAGAGTCCTTTCCCTCAGCGATGTGCTCTCCTTCTGTCATACATCAAAATTCCAGAAATGGTTGGTTCTGCCTGTAGCAATTCCATAGCATATTAAGTATTGAATTAAGTCTCCATGTATTCTCCTTTATCTTTAGGAGTGAATTGGCTATTCTTGCTTCTTTGCTTTGATTAGAACTTAATTAAATCTCTAGATTATTGGAGAGCACATTCCTATTCATTAACAAGGTATAACTCTCCATTTATTTATTCCTTAATGTCTTCCTATGTTTTATATCTTAAAAAGGTTATGTATACCTTTGATTGGATCTTTTTATTAATTTTTTTTGTTTATTCTCAATGTACAGAAACAAAGTTAATTTTTATATACTGATCTTATATCTACCAACATTGCTGGGCCCTTATTTATTCTAACAATTTACACATAAATTCTTTTGTATTTTCCAGGTAAATAACTGTATCTGTGATTTATAAACTTTTTCCTTTTTAATCCTTAAAGGAAATGGTTTTGATATATTTTTATTATAAATTTTTGATCCCTTTATTAGCTAAAGAAATTTCCTTGCTATTCCTAATTTGCTGGAAGTTTTTACCACAAATGAGTATTGAAATTGATCAAATACTTTCCCTGTATCTACTGAGGTGATCATATGGTCTTTCCCCTATAATTTATGAGGTGAATTATCTGAGTTTTTTTGTTTCATTTGTTCATTTGTAATAAGCCAAGCTTTCATTTTGAGATAAATTAAATTTGATAAGGATATATTATGTTTTTGAAAAATCCATTATTAAATCTGTCAAAATTTTGTGATGTTTTTGAATCTACGTTTATGAGTGAGACTGGTCTATCTTTTTTTTCTGCATAATCTTTGTCTGATTTTGATTCAAAGTTACATTCACTGGCTTAATCCTTTTAGGGAATATTTCCTCCTTTCCATTTATCTGAATAACTTGCTAGACATTTAGAATAACATATTCCTTGAACGTTTAGTAGAACTTTCCTGTAATATGTCTAGGCCTGGTTTTTATTTTGTGGGAAGACAGTAACAAATCAGCCTTGAAAGTGTTTGTATCATTTTGAATTCCCACCGATAATGTGTGAAAGAACCTGTTTCTCCACAGCCTCGCCAACAGAGAATTTGTCAAGCTTTTGTTTTTTTCACCAAATAATAGATGAAAAACGGTATTTTGGTTTAGTTCTTAATTTGTATTCCTTTTGTTATGATGAATTCATTGAGAGCTATAATTTCAAAGATTATGTTTTTTATTCCTACAAGTTCTGGTTTGTTCTTTTTGCAAGTTCTCTTGGTTGTCTTTGTCTCGTTTTTGCTCATTGTTTCCAATCCAATATTATTCCATCAAATGTTTTATATGTAGCTATTTTAAATTCAGTATATAATCATTTTAGTGTATAAAATCATTTGGTTCTAAATCCCTCAGTTGTGTTTGTGACCCTTAATCGCAGCAACCTGTTTCCTGTGAGTGCAGTTAAGTTCCAGTCACTGTTTTACGCTTGGGATAGATCAGTGCACAAAACAACCAAAAGGCCCTGCTGTGATGGACAGTCAACAAAACATATGAGTAAATCATGTTAGAAAATTATTTTAGAAGTTTCACAGTGCTGTGGAAAATAAAAAAGTAGAGCCCAGAAAGTGGATAGTAAGAGCCAGGGATAAGGGCACAGATCACAGCATTAAATAGAGGGCCAAGGAAACCTCATAGAGGTGGAATTCAAGAAAATATTTGAAGGAGAACAAATCATATGGATATTTTGGAGAAGAGTGTAGAGGAAGCAGCCAGTACAAAACTGTCAGGTAAGACCAGTGAGTTTCTCAAGTTTTCAAAGAACAGCAAGAAGGCTAGTGTGACTAGGAGGAACGAGGACAAAGTGCAGTAGGAGGAGAGCACCAGAGGGGTATAGTGGGGTCTGGACCATTTAGTACCTGGTAGGCTACTGTAAGGACTTTGGCTTTTACTCCAAACGATTTGGAGAGTTATGGTGGCCATCGGAGGGTTTTGAGCAGAGGAGTGACAGAATCTGACTTCTGTTGCAAACAGATCACTCTCATATTAAGAATAGACTCCAGGTGGGTAAGTGTGGAGGCAGGGAAACCACCTAGGAGACTATTTCAAGCATCTAGATGAGCAGTGGTAGAGGTTGGAAGCAGGATAATAGTGGCGAAGGTGGTGACAAACTGTTGGATTGGATGCATTTTGAAGGAAGAGTCAAGAAGATTTGCTGATGGATCAGCTCGGGGGGGGGGGATGTGAGAGATGGGTTGTACCATTATGCAAACAGGAAAAAGTGCAGATAGAGCATTGGGGTAAAGTGGATCAAAGGTTAAGCTTTAGACATGTTACGGTTGGAATGTCTATTAGACTTGCAAGTAGAGACTTTAGGTAGACAAATGGATATGCAGGTCTGAAGGAAGAGGTCTAGGCTGGAAATAGAAATTTTGGAGTAATAAGCATAAAATTGTATTTAATTTCATGAGAACAAATGAGGTCACTAAGGTATTAAGTGAGCATAAAGTAAAGAAGGTGGTTCAACGTGGATCCCCCTGAGGCGCTCCAAAGTTGAGAGGAGAGGAAGATACAGGGATTCAGTAAAGGAGAATGAGAAGAAGTGGCCACTGAGACAGGTGGACACCCAGGAGAGTACAGTGTCCCAGAAGCCAAGTAAACAGTTTCAAAAAGGAGGGAGTGAGTCACCATGACAAATGATACTGATGGTTAAAGGATGAAGACTGAGAAATAACTATTGGATTCTGCAATATGGACATTGTTAGTGACCATGACAAGAGCATTATGGTTGAACTAATAAAGTCTAAATTCTGATTAGAGTGGGTTTAAGAGGAATGAAAGGAAAGAAATTAGAGACAGCTAGGATAGATACTTCTTGAAGTTTTTTGGTTTTTTGCTGAGGAAGAGTAGCCCTGAGCTAATATCCCTTGCCAGTCTTCTTCTATTTTGTATGTGGGTCACTGCCACAGCATGACTGCTGACAAGTGGTGTAGGTTCCCACCCAGGAACTGAACCCAGGCCGCCGAAGTGGAGTGCACCAAACTTAATGACTAGGCCATGGGGCCGGCTCTGACCCCTTTTAAAGTTTTGCTCTAAACAGGAAAAAGGAAACAGGACAGTAGCAAGTGGGAAGGGAGTATCACTATAATTTTCATTTATTTATATTTTATGTTGCTGGGAATTTTCTAGTTGAGATGCAACATTTGGCAATTCAGGAGAGAGGGGTATGTATTGTTAAGACAAATTCGCCTAGTTGCTGGAGGAGAGAGAATCTGGTCCCCGAGGAAAAGCAGTCATAGAGGGATGTTTGTAGGTAAGCAGAGGTGGAGGTGGAGCCTGAGGAAGTTCTCACCTTTCTGTCACTGCTTCTTTCAAGCAAGGGAAAAGCCAATAACCACTTTGGACTTGGATATGCCTGTCTTACTAAGGAAACTTCAATTATCCTCACTCACAGCACATCATGGGAAAATGATGTTCTTCTCTTTCTATCTGTGAGGAATCTCAGCAGAGACTTATAGCTCCTTTACATAAGGCTGCTGATAGCCAATGGTGAGCCAGATTCCCCAACCCTCATTCCCTTAGTGGCAGCCCATGCAGTATTCAGTTACTCTCTCCCATCATCTTCCCCTCAAGCCTAGGTATTTTTCTAGGTACTCTCTAAATTAGGGGAATTGTTAAGTAGAGGAGAAAATGTGCAGCGAGTTTCCAAGTCCTGTCCAAAATGTGAGTTTCAATCACATTTCACCACTTGTAAATTCTGTGAACTTGGATAACGTCTTAAACTCACAATGTTCCATTTTCCACATGATTCCTACTCATACACTCTTAAGAATAAGTCACTAATTTGTCAAATGTAACACAAGATGCAAAGATACTGTGATTTGATTCTTTTCTCTCTCTTCCACATTGTCTCTATTCTGAACGCCATAGTGATACACGTGAGCATACATATGGACAGACGCGTCCAGGATGCATTCTCTGCAAATTTGCCTATATTCATTCATCTTCACTATATACACATTTGTGAAACCTGTCCATAAATTTCAACTACTATATGCCTTTCAAGGAAATATGCATGCAAGATTTCTAACAGATTGTCTTTTGAAAAATGATCTTTTGTCCATGAGTATTTGTTAAAGGGTGATCTTCTCTAGAGTTTCCAGGTCGGCAAGCACTCAATTCTCTTGTTGTATTTTACCAATGTAAAGATTTCTATCTACTTCATTTTTTGAATATGTATAAATGCACTTGGGCTTCAATTAAATTGCAAAACCTCCTGTAGTTAGCTTCGATTCTTTACACATTGCAAACCCCACAATTATATACATTCCTGAGCTTTGGTGCTGGTCCAATCATAGATTGTGCATGCAAAACACATTACACACATATCACAACACAGTTGCAAGGTTTTCTTCACAAAAATCTGTAAGGATATTTCATTTTCAAAAAGTATCTTTTGCTGTAGGGATTTTTAAAAAATCATTTTGTAGTGAAAAATTAAATACTGGTTTCTTTGATGTGCCAGTTTCACTGAAAGAATATATTACTAGAGAATGTTTTCTGTTTTTATAACCACATTTCACCTAAAATCTTCCTGAAAAAAAAAACGTTCATTTGTTTTTGTTGCAGGTCTGGGCAAGAGGTGATAAAAAGCCTTACAGTCCAGGCAATCACACTGCGAGCAACGGGCAGGTGTCATTTTTTATGTTGATTGGCCGGAGCTGAAATCAGGACTTTTTCCTCTCTTAGAAGCTATTGTGGAATTTACAGTAATCACCCTGGCTGACTGCCCATCACACAGCTGAACAGCACACCAAAAAAATGATACCTAGGGAGAAGGCCACAACATATTTTTTAAATTCTCATTGTTTTTATTTTTCAACTTTGAAAGATTTTTTTTTTGAGAAAAGAAAAAACTCACCCAGCTGTTACCACTATTCATATTCCTATAGCTTCCGAAGTGCTCGAGGCCACCTGGTTGACTTCTGGCTTGGAGTCGGTCCAGAAAAGCATTATTTACCCTTTAAAACAATGAAAAATGTGTGTGAGTGAAAAGCTTGCTACTGGGCTGAGAGATTTTTGAGAACCGAACTTGCTCTATGAACTGACTGTGGGGATTGCTTACCCGCTTCAGCTCAGAAGAAATCTACAGAAACCTCTTTTCACATTAACCATATGACATGCTGTTGACAGCCCTTTGCTGGAGCTGGTGCCAGTCTTGGCTCAGGCCAAAGGGGTCACAAGTTCTTAATTTCAGAGTTTCACTCACCCACCTTCTACCAGTTCTGAAAGAACCTTAGTCACCCAAACAAGCGTCAACTAAGGGCCATGCAAGATGTGAACCCCAGAGGCTGAGGAAAGATGGAAGCTTCAGCAAGAACTAAAACATGAAGAGAAACCAAAAATAAGACAGACATCTCTCTCATATACCCTGTACGCCACTGCCAGTCTTCCTAACTAAAGCAAGCCTCCCAAGTGAAAAGTAGAAGGACAACGGGAAGAGAGTACGGGAAAAGAGAAATATCAGAAGTGGGAATCCAAGCTTTCAAAAGAAGAAATAGGTACATCTTTCCCTGATGTTCGGTCATACTTGACGGAACAAATTTCAGAAATTAAGTTTAACGTATATGAGGTAAAACTGTAAAGAAAGGCGAGAAAGTGATTCTCTTAAGGGTCAGGATAGGCTCAGCTGTAGGATGATGGCTATATTCTGCTTCTGCAGCTGGCTACCTGGGTGTTAACTTTACAATTAAGCATTCTAAAGGTCTGTTTCATGGACTTTTCTGTGTTACATATTACAATTTTTTAATTAAAAAAAATAAAGGCAACCTCATGCTCTGAGTTGCCCACGTATAGCTGAGTAGAGTCAGGGATGTGAAGGTTGGAGAAACAGCATTGTAATAGGTACCTTATGATGTCAACAGATTACTGTGGAACAGTGTCATTAAGACGATAAGCATCTTGGCAGAAGCACAGTGCCTGGCACACAGCAGCCACTCAATACATGCTTGTGGAAGGAAGAGGGGGTGGCACCCAGCTACGTTTGCCTCCTTCCTGCCATGAAGATGAGCAGAATCTGGTCATGGTGGGGGATGAGGCAATGACATGGGAGATTTGAGAACTTTAAGGAAAAATGACTGCTGGGGAGCAAAGTCTGAGGCTGGGTTTGTTTGCCTGTCTGTGCTTGCTCAGGGCTAGCAAAAATGCCAACTGCATGTTGACCCAATTTGATCTCTGGCTTGTTGGGTTGCTATTTTCTCAACAACCCTAAGTCCATCAGGCAGTGGTTACATCTTAGTTATCATAAAGCTTTTTCTCCTCTCACCATAAAATCTACCCAAGTGCCAAATTCTGGCCATCCTGGGTCGCTGTAGAGCTTGATGTTTGTGTTGCCCTTTCTAGACCTCTCAGCATGCAGATTCAACAGTATCTTACTGAGCTGGAGACCTGACTATCAAGGAAGAGAAAGCTGAGTCTGGTCACCCCTAAACAACACAACCATGGTATTCTGGGCAGCCCATGTGCCAAGGGCTGTTTTTATCCAGTCTTTTTGTCAGTAACAAAGAGCGGCTTTCCTTCAATATCCCCCATCCTACCCCACATCCAAACCACAAGCAGTCTTCTTGGCTCTACTCACTAAACACCTCCTGAATTCACCCATTTCTTTCCATGGCCACCATTCTAGTCCAAATCACTGTTCTCTCTCCCCCTGCTTCTACTTCCCCTCCTGCCTTCACTAATCCATTCTCTATACAACCACCTTACTAAATTATAAAACGGATCATGCCTCCCTTTTGTTTAAAACCCTCCCATGGCTTCCCATCAGTCTCAGAATAAAATCACTGGCTTACAAAATCTTGTATTTTCTGGCTCCTGCCTACCTTTCCTACATCATTTCATACTATTCTCTTCCTCCACATCTATAATCCAATCATTTGAGACTCAAAAATTCCAAGCTCACTCTCACTTTAGGACCTTTGTATTTGTTCTTGTGCCTGATAATATCCTTTTGATGTAGCATCCAGGTATATGTTTTGGCCTCTGATCTCTACGTGAGTGGCTCCTGTTTTTTGATGTCACTTCTTCATTGAAGACCTATTGCCTCCAATCCCTCCCTTAACATCACCCTGTGATGTGGTCCTCACAGTATGTATCACTGTCTGAAATAATCTCGCTGTTAAATTGTTGATTTCTATTTCTTTCCTCCAGATTGTAATTTCCATGTGGTAGGGACTTTCTCTTCCTTGTTTACCCCTATTTCCAGTGCCCAAAACAAAGCCTTCAGAGTGTACTCTGATATGTAAAAGGTGAATGAATGAATCATCCAGGTGCATGGTCCCCAACTCTTGCTTCTGTGACTGCAGCTGTATTGTGGAACCACCAACGGTGGTCAGTGTGGGCTGCAAAACAGCTCACTGTGAACTTCCCTCAGTTCACCCAAACACTGCAAAGACTGATGGCTTGTCATGAATACATGAGGTGATGCAATGCATTTTTGAGTATCAATTACTAAAAGGACACAGCACAGTGGTTGAACTCTCCTTGGCACTTTAGGATTGTTCTCGACTGGCCAATGTCCACTGCAGTATGGGTCAACCAGAGATCATGAGTAGTAAAGAAATTGTTTTTCTCAATTCCTATTAAGAATTCAAACAGGAAAAAAGAAGTACTAGTTTATATTTTTGTTTACTAGGTTTAGAAAGTACATACATTTTATTGGTGTCAAATTAGTCTTCTGGATTTTCTTCTAGGGCTTAATTTGGATAAAAACTATTATTCAAAGATGGTTCAAGTTTCAACGTATCAATTCAGTTTATTCAAGTTTTCAGTTCATGGCCCAGATCCTTGCAAGTCCTTGACTCCCATGACCCTCCTTGCTCTGTTTTTTCTTTCTGGAGTTTCTAATTTTTCTCTTACTCAAAAACGTACACTGGGTCCGGTGCAGTGCACTTGTGCTCAGTCATTTTAGGATGCATTGAGAAGATTGTAAGGAAACCCGCAAGTATTCTGTTATAAAACTCAGGGGTGAGTTTTCTGATATATAAACTTCTAAACAGTGAAAGCACATTTTTTTTTGACTCCAATAAAATTATGTCCCTGGAGAAAACCTAACTTATGTCCCCTACACATATACTACCCAGCTCATGCTTTTGGACACAGCTATTTTATTCATTAACAGGCTACCGAATGAGTATTTTCATGATAACATGGCAAAGCTCACTGTAAACTCTAAGGGACAATACAGATATAAGCTTTACTGATTGAAACTATAAAACATGTTTAAAGACTTGATTGGTTATTTCAAAACTGATTACTGAGTTTACTATCCAGAGAGATATCCTTTTGGATTAAATTTGAATCTACATTTAACTAGAATCAATAGAAAGAGAAAATAAAGTGTAGAAAATAGATAGCTCCACCAATAGTTAGGTATTCAGCAGTATGGAAATAAATTTAAAGAGTGAGGGTTAAGGTTCCTACAATAGAAAAGTAATCCTTTCCACCTCTAATCAAATAACTTGTGTTTTTATTGGGTGCCCGTTGAAGATTAATTTCTTAGCAATGGATCCTATTAATGTGACATATCACTATCTTTAAGATGCTTAAAGCCTTACAATCCACTTAATCCTCAGAGATTCAGAAAAATGACCAGCTACCACAAATAACCAGTTAATATAATATCACATTTTTTAATGGAAACATTTTTAAAGAGAAAATGAGAAAAACCAATGAAAAAGGGCTAAACCAATTTATGAGCTACTTTATAAAAAACAGGCTGCAGTAACAGTCCCCCTTTACTCAACAAAATAGCCTAACCAGTGTATCAGAGTTCTGATGTTTCCTCATAATCAGAGAAGAAAACATAAATTCACACTTGACATTTTAAAACTATTTTGACCGGACTATGGGAGCAGCAAAATCCAGCCAAAACAACATGAGCACCCATCCACAGTTAGTGGTTCCAGCAAAACTGGGAGCTTCCGTTAATGCTCTTTAAAGTCTCATTTACAAAATGAAACCACCATGGTTTAAAAATACAAGCCAGCGAGAGTGGAAAGGTGAAAGACATAAAAGAAGCCACTCGGTTTCAAAAGAAGAATGTGCTCCTTTAAATCATGAAAGCCTTTACACTGAATTCTTCTCCTGAGACACTAAAGTGCACTGCAATAAGCTCAAATAACCCAAGTGCCCCTTGGGAAAACTCTAGCATAACAGTGACAGACAACATAGTGGTTATTAGCACTGTCCCAACATCAACATGATATTTCACTGAGTAGTCTTAACATCTGATATTAGGAATAAGATAGAGAGTACTTGAGCTATTAAAAATTACATAATGATTCTATTTTAAGGTTTTTTTTCCCCTAATACCTTAGTCAATGCAAAACAAGTTTAATGGTAGTTCGTGTCTGAACTTTTGTGTTCAAGTATGGGTATCTCACCATCTGTACTAGTCTAATTATTCTAAAGTAGTCTACAAACAGCAAAGCATCATCTCAAAAGATTAAGATGCTTCATCCTATGGAAGCCAAATTAAATATATCATGAATAAACACAGAGCTTGAGAGCATGATTCAGTTTTCTAACATGAATTTATGCCATCTATCCAGAAAAATTGGATGTTGCGTGTGTGTAAATATGTACACATATGTGCACACACACACAATATCCAATATGTGGCAGTTGGTATCCCTCACACACACACCACACCCCAATAATATAAAGATTATAAAGGTGATATAGATTCCAAAACCACATTCACTATCACTATAGTGTTTTCCTAAAACATTGTGAAACCTTTATAAGTAAATGTTTTTACCAAGAATGCTTATTTTATTAACCATTTATACCTCCTGTGCTCAGTCTGCCGGGTTTGGGTTCTTTCTTCCTCCTGTTGTTGTCGCTTTAATTCCAGTAATTCACTCTAGGAACAAAATATAGTTTTCAGTACATGGTTATACAGAAAACACCTAAATCGATTACATATTTAAGCTTAGGTAGTACAATATTTCATTTCTGAAACTTTTACTGAAGTACCATTTCCATGTGAAACTATTTTCTTATATAACTAGGTAGCAAAAATAATTGTGCCTTAGTCAAACAATAGCTCTGTGAGAGAGATTAAAAAGCCAATGCATGGTCAAGATATTAGACCAAAAGGTAAAATACGCACAGAAGAAAACACAATGGGAGTCAAACTCATGTGTGTCTTATGAAGAAAAACAAATCAAATTAGTTCCTTAAGGAATGTCACACAAAACCATTTCTTGGTATTTCTTTAGCATTTCTTTCCCAATAAATTTGTAGCAACCTACAAATAAATATTGGACTCAATTCTGTAGTGAAATTCTGTTAGTACAACATCCTCCATCCTGGAGAATAATCGCTCACCTATTATTGACTAGTTACTTCTAATAGGAGCATAACTTTGGACTCCCTGGAGGGGATACTTTGCTTCAAATAGATCACGTTCCTACAACTAAATCTCTAGCTTCTGTCATGCTGATTACCATCCTGGAAGAGGCAACTCAAATTCCAAACTCAGTTACTCTGTTTACAATATTAAACCAAAGGACTGGGTGCCAAGATTTCTATAATACCCAACTGCCTACCTTGAGGCAGACTGAATTTTAACCCCATTTCAAAGAGACAAAAACAGCGAGAAGAGAATTATCAGGCCCACGTCATAAGTTAGTGCCTGAGACAGAGATTTTTTGATAGAGAAAATACTGTCAAGTCTTGATAAACACATACCAACATATGCATTTTTTTTTTCTTTTTGCTGAGGAAGATTCTCCTTGAACTAATATCTATGCCAGTCTTCCTCTATTTTGGATGTGGGTCGCTGCCACAGCATGGCCACTGACAAATGGTGTAGGTCCACACCTGGGAACCGAACCTGGGCTGCTGAAGCAGAGTGCGCCAAACTTAAACACTAGGCCATGGAGCGAGTCCCTACATGTATTTTTTTCAACCCCAAAACTCCCTTGATGAAAAGTATAAAAAAGTTCAAAGTTCAGATATATATATATATATGTATATTTATTTATTTATTATTTTTTTAACTATTCAAGGCCTTCCAACATTCCACAGTCTCCAAAATAGAAAGACTGGTTTCTAATACTGTGATACTCCCAATACACTACTAATGAATCTCTAAAGTACATTATTTAATTCTAACTCTCATCTAACACCAACAAGGGAAAAATTAGAGAGTTTTCTAAATAATTGAATAATATCCATTCAACAATTCAACAAGTATATATTAACCACCTAGATGTCAAGTCTTGTGCTAGAGACTCACTTCTCTACAATAGCATAAAGTCCTTCATTTCATTTTAATTTGTGTCACTATATGTACATAGTTTTAAAAGTCTACTAAGTAACAGTACTACTTATTAGTACTACCCATAAACAAAGCTCCAGTCCTCCCCCTCACCACTACCTCCAATCATTTTCAACTCCTATGTGTGGTTTCATCTGTCAATTATCTCCTTAATAGCATGCATAATCTCTTTTTTCCTTTTTTAAAAATCTGTATTATCTTTTGGCTTCCTACTACAGAAAAGATTTGTGCCTCTATTACTACCTCCATCCCAAGCCCAACTTCTCTCTTCCCAGTACATCACCATCCTCATCGCTTATCCTTACAATATTTTTTTTTAAGATTGTCACCTAAGCTAACATCTGTTGCCAATCTTCTTTTTTTTTCCCCCCTTCTTCTTCTCCTCAAAGTCCCCCAGTACATAGTTGTATGTTCTAATTGTAGGTCCTTCTGGTTGTGTTATGTGGGACGGTACCACAGCATGGTCGGATGAGCACCCAGGATCCGAACCAGGGAAACCCAGGGTCACTGAAGCAGAGGGTGTGAACTTAACCACTTGGCCACAGGGCTGGCCCATTTACAACATTTTTTAACTGCCAGTATGGTGGAAGAGGGGCTCTAGGGTTCTTACAGCTCCTTATTTAGACTTCTAATTCATCCTCCTCTTCTCAACCCCAGCCTTCAGAGGTACCAGCTGCCTCCAATTCCAGAGTTGCATCAGGACTGCTCCAACTTGGCATCTTACTGCTTCTTGCAGGTGAGTTCTGGCTTTTCCCACTCTACTTTCCAGCTTCCAAAATTTTGTTGATATCTTTTCTTTGCTGCAGTGTCCTGGCCTGTTCTTTTGTTCTTACTGTTTTATGCCTTTCAAAAAAATGTTTTTCCTTTATTGTTTTTTAGTGGGGTTTGGAAAAGAGACTGGAGATAAGCAAATGAAATATTTTGAAAGTTCAATGTTTAACCTAGAAGACCTTAACATTTTCAAACAAAAAATTTTACCAGAATTCTGTTTCTTGATCCTCACAACCATTCACAGAGATAGGCAAGTAGATAAAGTATTATTTGATAAATGAATGAGTGAATAAATGAGCACTATTATGCTTGTTTTACAGATGAGGAAACAGGATCAGAGACTCAGTTTAAGTAACTTGTCAAGAGCTAAATGGCTCTTTAGTAGCAAAATAAAGACTAGAGCTTAGATTTTCTTGTATATAATCTTCTGCAAGATGCAACCAAAATAGGCAGTTAAGATTAAGGATAACTTGTCTGTAGTTCCTCATATCAATTATAAACAGCCACATCCAGAACTATAGGACCCATTTATACTCAAAAGTTCTAGCAGAACATGTCTAACCAAAGCTCAAACCTAAATCCCTCTTGTCAAAGGATGCTAATTCTTCTCACACACATAAACCCATTTCTCCCATGAGCCACTTCCAGTATCCAGCCCATCCTAAGTTTAATAAAATGAACTCTAAACAAATTAAATTCTCATCAGTTCTGGACATGAGATAGATTTTTAAGAACTATAAGACACATATATTATGTACATATATGTATATTATTACATAGTTCTCTAAAATAATTTTTAAAATAATTTTTTCCGCCTTGGCAAAATGATCCTGAAGTCTATCTGGAAAAAATAAATATGCAATCATAGCCATGAAAAAATTCTGAAAAAAAGAAAAGAAATGAAGAAGAACCAACTTCACCAACTATTAAAACATATCATGAAACTACAGTAATTAAGACAATTTGATTGAGTCCCGGAAAATATCTAATCCGTGGAAATGCAGCTTACCAGAAAGTTGTGCTAAAGTCACGCAGGAGAGATAGAAAATGAATGATAAAGAAATAGCCAACCATTGTGAAAAAGATTAAAACTATATCCTTTATTTTTCATGTCAAAATAAGTGTTGTAAAGGTCTAAGATTTGAACCTAAAGGATGGAACCATAGAAGTTTTCGAAGAAGTCCTGGATAAATTTACTTATCAACTTGGAGTGAGGAAGATCCAGAAATCATTTTTAAAAATTGATAAATTTGGCTGAATAAAAATTCACAGCTTCTATTGGGAAAAAATAACATACACAAACTCAAAAAAACCAAACCTGAATTTTTATGACACATAAGCTAATTTTATTATTCTTTCATTCATTCACTCAACAGTATCTGAGTGCTTATTATGAGCCAGGCTTTGAGCTAGGTGATGGGAATACAACAATGAACAAGACAGATGAGATGTTTGCTCCTTAAGAGTTCATATTCTAGAAGAAAGGAAACCCATAAACAAGTGAGAAAAATACCAGATCATAATCCTATGCAGAAGATTAAACTTGTTGATGTGAGGGTCAGAGGCACAGTTACTATTTCAGCTGGAGGCACAAGGAACACCTGAGACGGTGGCTAAAGACTTCATATAAACCAATAAGGAAACAGCGACCAACAGAAAAAGGGCCAAGGATAGGAAGAAGTTCACAGATAAGCTACAGGTTGCCTATAAATTCAAAATAATCGTCATCTTCACATATAATCAAAGAAATATAAATCAGAACAGTGAGACAAAACTTTTCTCCCATGATATTGGCAAAAACTAGAAAAGTTTCATAGAGAATCAGGTACATTCAAGTACTTTGGCGGAATGCCTAAATCAGTGAAAACTAACTTAATTTTTGGAGGACAGTTTAGCAATAACCATCAACATGTAAAATGTACACATCCTTTACAGAAGTGTTCCAAGATGTAAGCATAAGTGTACAAAGATGTAAGAGATAAGTAAGGATAGGCACAGTTGTATTACTGAAACACTAGAAGTTTAAGAGAAAGTCTTAATGCCCATTAATAAGGAACTGGCATGATAAGGTGGACTACCCACACAATGGAATCCTATGCAACAGTTAGAAGGAATAAGGTAGATGGGGGGAGGGAGAAGCACCTGAGAGATCTGTAAGATACATTAAGTGATAAAAGATAGGTTCAGAGCAGTGCTCCTGGGAATGTTCCACATAAACAGAAAAGATACGCACACATCCATCTCAACTTTTATATGCTGGCGTATACCATATTTAAAACGTTTTTATGGAAAAACGCATACTAAAATGTCCAATGTAGTTATCACTGAGGAGAGAATCATGGAGGGTAGATGGACGGGGAAGGAAGTTTTAACATCATACACAGTGTTTTTGAACCATGTTTATATATTACTTCTTCATACCGTCAACAGAAGTTTATCTGCGTGGGACACCATTTCTGATTCATTTAAAAATCCCAATAAATATATAGTTTTTAATACTTAAAGATGTAAAAGAGCAAAACACTACATTATGAAGCCAAGAACTGGTAGGGAGGAAGAAAAGAGGATGGGAAGAGAATAACAAGCATCATCCTATTACGGAGACCAGGACAGGGGAGAGGAGGAGACAGAGCAGGAGGGAAGTGGGGATGGACGGGCAGCTGATGAGGCGTCACCATGCAAGAACATCACTCCAGATGGCAGAAGGGAAGGCTCTGGCATCATCGCACTTGGGATTATTATTCTACAAATAGCAAAGTGTATTTACCAGGGAGAGGCTGGTTTTCCTTGGGTACCGCGAAGGATAATTTCAACTAATTAATTTGTTCTGCTGAACTGACAGCCACTGTGGATGTGTCAGCATGCCTTATAAGCATATTCTTGGTTCATTTACTGGGTTCTCACACAGAAGTGCAATACACAGTGGGACAGATATAAAATAAGTCATTCTTGTTCCAAGGACTGAGCTTTGGGCATTAAGAAAGTCAACACGCTCTAAGCAGGGGGACATGACGCACAGCATCCGAGACACTGTCAAGTCCTGTCCCACTCAATTCATATTTGTTAAGCACCAACCATTTTCCAGATACCTGGATTCATGCTGACGGTACAGATACAAAGAAGACACAACTCCACCCTGAGGGAAATCGCAGTATAATGAGGGAAACAAACCCAGAAACAACCAGGACACAAAGCAGAAAGAAATGCATTGCTGAACACAAGTTCAAGCAACATGACATGGGAATATGAAGGAAGGGATGCAAACAAGAGGAACAAGGAACAAATGTACCTGGGTGATGTTCGACATTTTAAGCGCATCCGTGAAGGCTCCCAGAGGAAAGAGAGCATGTCTTCTCACTGCTCTACACAACTCCCTGCATTCACACAGAGCTCCGTACAAAGAGGGTACTTAAGTAATATGATAAACAATATATCACTTGGAGATGCCAAGAGAACTTCCTGTAGCCATTGGCCAAGTGGTGTATGGTAAATGAGGACAACACTGCAAATGGCACCACTGCCCCTGCCACCCTCCCAGGGCTACTCTCAAGAGGGGCTGGTCTGGGGAGGTGCAGGCAGGCACCAAGATTTCTACTAGGGGCCCAACCCAACAGCAAGAAGAAAAGGGATCACCATTTCCTGCTAGAGGTTTTAGAAATCGCTTTTCTGTGTTCCAATTTACCAAAGGGTCCACTATACAACAACCAGGTGCATGCAAGCCTGGACACTCGAGAAACCTGGTGAGGCTAGAATGAAAGGTATGCTCCAAAGCAAGGCTGTAGTGCAGCGATTGAAGACTGGGTTTGGCTCATTTTAAAATCATGTCTGAATCCCAGTGAGGCATGTTCCGACACGGTTCAGCTTAACTGCTTCATGTAAACATTAGAGTGCCATCACCCAGGCAGGACAAACTTCTCCCAGGAGAGGATGATCTCTCAACTTGAGGAAAAGGATCAGAAGCAGAAGCGTTGACGCCACAGAAGTTAAAGAACCCCGTCCTTTGAATGTTTTGTGATTCAGAAGAAGAGCTATTGTGGGGAGGAGAGGGAGACAGTTTAGAGAAGACTGCTCAGTGGCCCCCCACAGTAATACCTCTGCCCAGAAAGACAAAGACAGCCTGGGCTACGAGAAAAAGTGAAACTACCTTAAAAAATTATGAGAAGACCAACCAAACCAAAGGAAGTAAATACTAACGTGTAAAGTACAGGAGTCAAAAAATAGAATAATATTGTGCACTCCCGTTTTACTGGTTTTGTTAGCTCTTCTCTTTCTCCTCTTTTTGCAGGGAAAGATTCACCCTGTGCTAACATTTGTTATCAATCTTCCTCTTTTTTTTTCTTCCTCCCCACAGCCCCAGTGCATGGTTGTAAGGCCTAGTTCTATGTGAGCCGCCACCTCAGCATGGCAACTGACAGACAGGTGGTGTGGTGCCAAGACCAGGAAATGAACCTGGGCTGCTGAAGTGGTGAGAACAGAACTTTAATCACTAGGGCTGGCTCAGTTCTATCATTTTTATATAAAAAGAAATAGACTTCCAGCTACAATAATCGTTGAATCACACAGCTCTCTATCTCCCACCCAGAAATATTTCCTATCAATTTTCTTCTAACTTTTAAAAAATACTTTTTCTCATAAAAGTTACTTATTCATCCTGGAAAACGTAGGAAGTATAGAAACTATAAAGGAAAACATAATGATCACTCATAAAAAACTCGCCCCTCCAGAGATAAGCTCCTTTAACATGTCAGTATATTTCCTTCATTTCTTGACTTATACACATAGATTACAAGTTGTTGTCATCACCTCAGGTCACATTTGCAGGCTCACCACACGTCAGGCATTAGGGTAAACTCTCCATGTGCTTTCTCTCATTTAATCCCAGAAACAATGTCATAAGGTAAACAACATCACTGTCGTACAAAGCAGATGAGGCTTAGAGAGATGAAATAATTTGTACAAAGTACAATAAGAAGAGGAAGTAGATTTCAAAACTTACGCATATTCTATTTTATAATCCCTTTTTTATTTTAATACAAGTGAACATATTCCTATGTCACTAAAACATGGTAGTAATTGATGCATGATATGCCAGGCTTCACATCTTCCAAATCTTCTATCACTGAACAAATTGTTTCAAACTTTCCATTAACATCATTTTAAAAATAAACCACCTTGTACATAAATTTTGTGTGCATCTCTGAGTATTTCCTCAGAATAGATATATATCTTTTAGATCTAATATTTTCACCTTTAGGAAACTCTTCAGAATTTGATATTGTCAAAGAGCCCTTCAGTTCACCTCTCATCAGCAGCAAGACAAGCGAGTTTGAAGTAATTTTTAACAACTAATAGCATAACTTCTCCTCGCCCCAGCAAATGCACAAATTATCCACATTTTTGGAAAGTTTCTTGTTTAATCTTGTGATCATTCTCTCAGTTGAAATGTAGAAATAGTTTTTCAAACTACCTCAAATTCTACTGAAATTTTTATTGGGATTGCACTAAACTCACAAATTAACTTGGATAGAACAGTAGTTATTACAATATTGAATTTTACCATTCGAGAGCGTCATCCATCTCTGCGTCATTCAAATCGACACTTATGGAGCACAGGAAAGTTTATGGGTTATTTTTTTTTAGGGATTGAGCAATTTTCTTTTTTACAGAGTTTCTTGAGATCTTTTTATCCCGTTACATTTTGCAATTAATTTTTGCTGATATTTGAGAAAGTTGTTGATTCTCATATATATTTTATAACCAACTCTTACTTAACTCCACCTGCTCTAATCATTTTTCAGTTGATTCTCTTGGGTTATATAGGCAAATTGCTCTTACCCATAAATAATTACTTATTTCTAATAATTAGAAAAGCTCCCTTTTTTAATTTTTGTCTTACCAAGTTGGCTAAAACAATTCCCAAACCTTGTTCCACGCTGTATTAAGAGTTTTTAGCTTAAAAGGGGGGTGGGGAGGGGTAGATTTCCATGAAATAACTTTGAGAAGCACTAGGTTAGCATTTCCTGAACAATACTGGTTAGTGGTAGGGGTTGCTGATATCCTTATGTTATTCACTGTTCTAATGCTTCATCACTGAGTATAATGTTAGTTATTAGTTTGGAATACTATACCTATGTTATGAAAATTCTTTTTTTTCTGGTTCACTATAGTTTCTTTTTTAAATTGATAGTAGAGGTTAAAATTTATTAATGCCCTTTTTTTCTTTTGCAGATAAAGAGGTGGTCATATGCTTTTTTTCATGACTTATCCCATTCCAGTGATAAGATATAAAAAGCTATAATATATAGCTAGTCATCTTTGCATTCCTAGAATAAACCTTACTTTGCCTTGGTAAATTATTTAAGAGAAAAATCCCATTAACTAGAATTTTCTTTCAGATATTAATCTCTATATGTTTCTGTGTGTGTGGGTGTGCACGCATACTCCCTTTATCAGGTTGTGACATCATGGGGATGATAGTTAAATAACATCAGTTCTAAATTATTTCATCT
The DNA here is from genome assembly GCF_021613505.1 of Equus quagga. Taxonomy (NCBI): domain Eukaryota; kingdom Metazoa; phylum Chordata; class Mammalia; order Perissodactyla; family Equidae; genus Equus; species Equus quagga. Next base: position 54,997,131 of record NC_060272.1, read on the forward strand.
TTTTCTTTGTTCCAAAACAATTTGTAAATCATAGGAAAAAAATCTGTTCTTTGAAAATTCAAACGATTTTGCCTATAAAATGATCCAAGTTTAGCTTGTTGGGGAAAGTAACTCTTAAAAACTTTAGAAATCTCTTGCATTTTCATTTTTCTTCATGTATTTTAATTCTTTGAGTCATTTTAGAGTTTTATATTTTCCTATAAAATCATTCACTTAATCCACATATTCAATTTATTAGCATGGTATTATCTATAGTAATATAAACTTAATCTTTTCTAAATCTATGGTTCTAGATCCTCATTTCTAATGTTGTATATTTATGTTTTTACTAATCTCTTCCTGATTAGTCTTGTCAGAGATTTGTTTATTTTGTTGACCTTATCAAAGAACAAGCTGTTGGGTTTTTATAACAGCTGTTTCTTGAAGTTTTATTATTAATTTCTGTCCTTAATTACTTCCTTCAGTATCATTTATTGTTCTTGTTCTAAATTCTTGGATTGGCTGCTTATTTCTTTTTTTAGTACTGATTGGATTTAGAAGTCATGATTTTTCTTTCTCTGAGTACAACGTCTCCAAGTACAGCTTTGCATGCATTCCCTAAAAAGCGCCTTCACCATAATTTTTTATGGATTCTATAATAATTTTCTGTCACCCAGTAATTGAAGTATTTTCTTATTTTTTGGTTTGTTTACTTTCCAGATGACTATATAAAATTGATAACCATGCAAACTAGTAAGTGCACTGAATCTATCAGAAATTTTTTTGAACTCCTGAAAGGTAGAAAGGAGACAGAATAATTCACACAGAGAAAAAAAAGTCCAGGGTAAACTGGAGCTGAGTTAGCAGTGCTTCTGAAGGAGCTTCGGGAGGGAACAGTGAGGCGGTCATGAAGCTGATCAGTTGGAGAACTGCACTGAGGGCAGCTTGGCAGCGGGCTCTTTCCCCTCACACACTTACGCTACACTGCAGACAGCACTGACATGGCCCACCAGGTAAACAGTATATGGAGAAGGGGTGTCTGGTCTCAGAGAAACAGCACAGTGACCCAGGTGCCTACTGACTAAAGGAGAACAAGAGGCTACCCCACACCCAGAAGACTATCTCCTGCGTACCTCACTTGGCAGCATGCCCAAGGAAACTTGAGAAAATAACCAAGAATCACCAAACATTTAAGAAAGAAAATCAGGGAGATAAAAGTTAATATGGAAAGAAAAAATATGGTTAAAACAGTAAATAGAAAACATTAATGTTTGTATAATTACCATCAGTGAAGAGATCAGAAAGAATACATCATTTATAAAGTCAAATATTGCCACAAAAAAGTCAGTCAGCATTTTTGGTAATTAAACAAATTCGACACTTGTGCCAAATAAGCAGAATCGAAACTTATGAAATAATTTAGTGAGCAGGATGATCTAGCTAAAAGTTTCTCCCAGGAGGCAATGAGAAAGGCCAATGAGAGAAGTACAAGAAAAACAAGTGATATAGAGAACAGATCTCAAATTTCTAAAATCTACTTGATTCATAGCCCAGAAATGGAGAAAAGAGACAATATAGGGGAAGAAATATAAAAGGAAAATAGAAATTTCCCTGAACTTAAGTGAGACATAATATTTTGAGATTAAATCGACCAACCAAATCCATACAAGATTAAAAACAAAGACAGTGAAATATCTTATGACAGGAAGGGGTGAAGAGAAGAAAAGTAAATAAATGGAACAGAGACAATTCAAAGTCAAGAAAATAAATAGAAAACATAGTTAGAAAGTAAATTATATAGCAAGAACATGTGCAAATATGCTAGTAACCACAATAAATGAGAATATATTAAATTTGCCTATTAAAAGAGTATGAAAGAGTATGAAAAAGAAAAATCAGCCATTTTCATCACTAGAAAACCAATTTAAGCCAAGTGACAGAGAGAGGTTAAAAGTAAGTATGGAAAAAGAAATTGCCACATAAATTCCAACAAAAAAGCTGGGGGAGAAAATATTAGAATCAGACAAGATAAACAAGAAATCAAGCTGAAAATCACTTAATGAGAAGAGAATTATACTTCATATTGATAAAAATCTGTACTGACAGGCAGGCTTCCCATATGTCTCACTGGTTGACGCTACTTCTCATATCCATGGTTGAACCAACCACAGGCAAGGAGAATGGAACTCCCATGACGAGTTAGACCATTTGGGATAGGTTCTCCAGGACTGGGGTGTGTGTCTGCCTTCTCCGAAACACAGGCCATGCTAATCAGGATGGATACCTAAACTAAAAAGTGGGTTTTAGGAGAGACGTAAGCAATCAACAATAATTGGATACACCATTCTGAAGTTATCACAACGCACAAGTTATTTCTTTTTGCAGCATTAATTACTGCAAAGTGGTTACTCACTGTAAAATAAAAAGTGCAATGTTTTATTTCTTTGTGTCCTTTTAATTGTCTATCTCCTCCTCTAAAAAGAAAACTTCAGAAGGGCAGGGACCCTGTCTATCCTGTTCTTAATTGAAGCCCCATCACCTCGAACAAAGATTAGCAAGTAATAGGACCTCAGTACATGTTTATTGATAGAATGAATGAATAGACGAATGAAGGAAGATATACTGGGGGGATAGTTTACTCTGAGATAGATCAACCCAAATAATACACTAAGAAAAGAAGAGCCAGGCGCTGGCCCAGGGACATAGAGGTGAAGTTCGTGTGCTCCACTTAGGCAGCCCAGGGTTTGCCGGTTCAGATCCTAGGCGCGGACCTACACACAGCTCATCAAGCCATGCTGAGATGGCATCCCATATAGAAGAACTAGAAGAACTACAACTAGGATATACAAATATGCACTGGGGGAAAAAAAGAGGAAGATTGGCAACAGATGTTAGCTCACAGCCAATCTTCCTCACCAAAAAAAAAAAAAGAGAGAGAGAGAGAGAGCACGCCAAAAAAGGAGAGCTTTAAATAATGTTAGAGAGTTACAAGGACATAGGGATTGCAAAAAACCCACTGAATTGAATGTTCAGAAAGGATTTTACCTTGAGAGAGTGGTTTCATTCAGAGCATTTGTGAATATAAACCAGAACATAAGGAATTAGGATTAAATGGGTAATAAAGATGTAATTAAAGTAAGACTTTAAAAAAAATACAAAGGTAATTTGCTAGAAGCAGAAAAGGTGCTATCTCTGCAGACAGCAGAATCAAGGAAAGGGTTAGTTGGCCTATTTTAAAATGGCAAGAGTGAGCATATTTGTTGACAAAAGAAGTAGTCAATGGAAAAGAATACACTGAAGGTATAGGAGAAAAATAGAATTATAAATAAATTTTTAGAAGGAGCGAGAATTGAATCAAATATAAAATATTGAGAGATTAACCTTAGGAAGAACCTACTGTCCCCAGAGATCAGAATGATGGAAGAATGTGGAAGTCAGAGACATACAGAGAGAAACAAACGTGCTGTCATCTCAATTTAACCCAGATGATCTACTTGGGAATTACTCCAAGGTAGGTATTCAAGGAATGTTTGTTGATGAATGGAATGAACAAACACATAAACAGATGCAACGATACAAATGTATTTTTTTTCTGGATCTTCTCACCATAAGATGATCCTTCTTGTTTTCTTAAACTAAATTTTTGAAGTGATAAGGAATGACAGACTCTACCAATCAGGGACAGCCTTCAGTGGACATTTTCCAACAACACATTGAACAAAAAGAGAGAGAAGCTAAAACAAGGTAGAACAGATGGGTAAGTATCCTTATGTATTCCACTGTTACTGAAATCCCTAAGGATGGAATTTTCTCCACGCTAAAGTTATTCCTTTTACTGAAAGCTAGAGTAAATAAAGGGAAATAATGTTTGTAAAAGATTATATAATAAAAATATGTCCAGTCAATAACCAGAAAATATATGTGTATCAATATTTGTCTAAACTTCAAAAGAAACACAAGATTAGGAAATAAAAAGCTTAATCTTCACTGTTTAAAATAACTGGTCAACCTGAAAATTAAATCTCAGATCTGATTTTCTAATCTGTTGAGCATTCTCTTTGTGAAATGTTCTACTTTTAATGGCTTCCACATTCCAAATAGACACACCAAACCTTACAAAACACTATTTAAAATTCATTAGAAGTGATTTTAAAATAAATCATATCTATGCTGACTTACACATTCTCCTCTGTATGAAAGTAGCTCAGGACTTGGTATTAAGTTAAAAGATCACAGAAACAGATTCTCACTTTCATGTCATTTGGCAGACATTATCGAAAATACAACATGAGTATACACTAGATTTAGCTTCTACTTGCTAATTACCAGAATCTTACTATAACATTGCTTATGTAATCGTGAATTTCAATCTCATGAGGCTTTTGTCAAAAGAAAAACATATTTGTTTTTAAAAAAACCAAGAGGATAAAAATGTTTCATGGTTTCTTCATGGCTTATGTGGTAGCTTAATAACTAAATTTACAACTTATACTATTTCTTTCAAAGATTTAATTACTATCTACAATGCACAAAACAGTTCAGTGACACAGTCATTTATACCAAATGCTGGGTGAAACTATGAACGAGTAAGGTGTTGACTACTGCCGGGAGGAGGGTAGTACTCAAAAGTTCAAATTATAGCAACAACAACTAGTACATATAGTCCATTTCACAATGTGATTTTTACATTAAATTGCCGCAATAAATCACCTTGTGCAGCAATGACATAAGGAAAAAACCAAACTAAGCCAAATCAAGGAAATCCAAATGGGACTTAGAGTTCAAGTTAATTGCATAATTGAAGAAATAGATTTGAGAGATATTAGAAATGACAGGATGTATCAACCACCAACACGGCAAGAAGAAAAGTTGGAAAACAGGAATGATGGGTAAGATAATGGCCTCCAACTAGTTGAATAATTTATTTTGCTTTTTCTAAGGATCTGGAACGAAGTGGCACCTTGGAGCTAACTACTGATCTTCATCATTCTCATGCCATGCTGAGGAGTTTCTGGCCCTATTTGAGCCTATGTATTAAAGGCAAGTATGACCATCAAGTCACAACACTGAATGTTTTCAGTTACTGTACCAGAAATTTCCTATTGTACTAAGGACTACCCTGTAAGCACTTTTCTTAGGAGGCTCTGTATTCATTTCACTGATTTGTTTTGCTTAAAACATTTGGAACGCCTCACACATTTGTATAAATCTGTAGTGTATCTCGACATTTTATTATATGTGTATTTTTAGGTGACTGTTTAAGCCAGTTTCATAACTTTGTCTGCCTACCTTGTTGTGCATTATAGTATTCTCTGGACACTATTTGTAATTTCATATATCTTTGGTTTAAAAAACAGCGGTGATTGGTTATGCTTTATTTTGTAATCAGAAGTTCACGTGTTCCATCATCTTCTCCACAAACTTTGGCAGACACACTACAGCCCCTATAAAGCCGAGCGCCATGAGAGTTTTGACCAGAAGGAGCCCCCACACCATCACGTTCTTAAAAGATACCCACATCTCACCTTTTATTTTTTAATGCTTAGGTTATTTTTTCAGGATTTTCATGTATATAAATATTTCTATTCAGAAACCCTTCAAATTACCTAGTACCACAAGCAAAACATTAGCAATGACTAATAGGATCTTGTGAATACCTTCTGATGTTGTTCCTCCTTCATCTTTTGCAATTTTTTATTTTCTTCTTCCTTTAGAGAATCCCTATAAGCCCAGCTTCTGGCCTGAAAGGTAGAGGGAAAAAAAATCGTAGGAAAAAGCGTCACCACAATATACATACTGTCTGCCTACCATGGGACTGGTTCTAAGAACTCAGCCTCCGTACTAAGCATACAGTAAGCTCTCCACGCACACTTGCTTATTGAGTGATTTATGCATATGTCTGAAGATGTCCCTTGGGATATATCAGAAGACTAGCATAAGCACAATCATCCAGCACATTTTAAAGGATGATCTAAATGTTTAATTAAGCTTTAAAAATATCCCCTCGGAGATAATCAACATAGTTTATTCTTTCTAGTGAGAAGGGTTTCAAATAGAGGAAAGTTAAATATATTTTTCAAGAATATTCGAACTAACTTATCAGTCAATATCAGAGACAAGCAATAGCGACACTGACTTTAGAGGCACTGACACGTCTACCGCTCATTAATGGTATCCTATTAAATAGCTTGTCCACTGGTGATGGATACCATATAATTCCAGAGATGTATTTCTTTCTAAGTCTGTGCACCCCTAATCTGTACCTACAGTGTATTTCTATTTCTGAGAGGGAAGACAAAGCCCGTTCAGGAGCACAGGAGTCATCAATTCTGGCTGAATTAGGACCCCAAGGGGTAAGCCTTAGGAGAGCCAGCACACTCAGTAGGATGTCCTTCAGTCCCACCGACTCACCGTGTATGAGTTCCACACACTGGCATAGCAACCACGTATGCTGGAATTTATGAGATTTCAAGTATTCTGTCTGTTCATTTGTCATACACTTTCTCTCCCTCACACTGATTTGTAGCTCAGCCTCTGGAAGGCAGAGAGGCCAGCCTGATAAGCTAATACGTAGGAAATTCCATTGTTCTCATAAAACTATCAGCAGCATCATAGCAGCAGGCTACATATTTCAGGCCTGGTTCTTTGCACTAATAATCCATAAAGCTTATGTAGGCTGGCCCCCGCTTTTACTAAGCTATAATTTTTCTCAAGCACCTCTTAATTCATTCCCCCATTTCTGTCACTATAAAACCCATATTCCATCAAATAATAAGCAGTACTTGTCAGAGCAGGAGAGAGCCTTTTGGAATTGTATCATCTATAGCACCACTAATTAGAACAGTGTTCAGAAAGCCCTCGTACATTGAAACCCTGCTACAGTAGACAGGCAAACACAGCCAATGACTTTCTCTTATCTATATCCCAAACACAAGGGAATTGTGATAAGACAGGAGATGGGGAGTGGTTCTCCAGTGATTCCTTCTTTTTATTGTAGAGAAGGCTAGACTTCATCACAAATATTCCATATAAGACCTGAACGAGGGGAAGGAGGTCGGGGGCCCATCTCCTACTCAAGACATTAAAAGGAGTAGTAGGCTATTTAGTTAAAGCAGACATGATGACTTGAGAGAGGAGCCTAGATTCTATCCGGATACACACCTTTCAGGCTTAACCACTTTGTTTTTCTTTTATGAAAATATGGGTCCTAGTTTTTGACTCAGAAAAAAAATGATTATTAGACACAAATTGTCGTTTAAAGGCCACAGAAACTGGGATGTCACATGGCACCTTAACTACGAAGAGTTCAAAGTTACTAATGCTTGCTTACCCAGCTGAGATCCCTAGGCAGGACAGGAAGCTTCTGTTCAAAAATAATAGGAGGGGGGGAAAAACTTTTGATCACTACTTTTCTTAGCTCTAAATCCCCAAAATTTCTAAGTCACTGTATACACATAATTTTTCTATTGTTAAATATTAATATATTAATACTAATTTTTTGTTATTCAACTAAAATATACATTTTACTTATCCTCCCCTAAAAGTTATGCTTGTAATATATTCATTCAATAAACAATATTTAAGCCTCCTATGTGCAAGCACTGTGGTAAGACACGATCCCAGATCTCAGGTGCTTACAGCCTAGTGTGGAAGTCAGAGGAGAAGATTAACAATTACAGTGCAGAATGACAGGTATTGTGATGGAGGAAGCTAAAAAGAAGGACATTTAATTAAAATGGATCAAGGACACCTTCTCCAAGGGGGTGACATTAGCTTGTGTTTTAAAGAGTGAATAGGAATCAGACTAATGAAGGGGAAAAGCATTGTGTGAACAAATGAAAAACAGCGTTGTATGACTTTGCTAAGGCTGCCATGATAAAGTAACACAGACTGGGGGGCTTAAGCAACAGACATTTTATAGCCTCACAGTTCTGGAGGCTGAAAGTCCAAAATCAAGGTGTGTGCAAGGCAGCTTCCTTCTGAGGGCTGTGAGGGAAGGATCTAGGCTTCTCTCCTTGGCTTGTAGATGGCTGTCTTCTCCCCACACCAATTCACATCATCTTCTCTGTATGCGTGTCTCTATGTCCAAATTTCCCCTTTTTATAAGGACGCTTTTCCTATTGGATGAGAGCCTACTCTAACGATTTCATTTTAACTTGTTTACCTCTGTAAAGACCTATCTCCAAATAAGGCTGTATTCTGAGGTACTGGAGGTTAGGATGTCAACATATGAATTTTGAGGGGACAGAATTGAACCCATGACAAGCATTAAGTTCCCATTTCAGGATGGTGGAGCAAAGATGTTTCTGCTCCATTCTTCTCTCAAAGATTACCCTGTTTAGAGAGGAGAAAATGAAACAAACACAAATTATCTTCAAGAACTGAAAGAAATCTATATTCCCTGATGAAAATCTATGAAGACAAAGTAGATGAAGAAATGGTAAGTGAGTAAGAGAGGAAAAGAACAAACCTAAAGACGTGCCGATGAGGGGAGAGAGGACACCTACGAGAAGCCAATTTTCTGCACAAAGCCATGTGAGGGCCCAAGAAATGGATGCACCAGCTATTGGGGAAGACAGATGGGTGATGGGAAGGGGCCCATGCCTGCTCCTACCCTGAAAATTGAGGCGCTAATTCTCCCAACCCTGGCAGGAAATCAAAAGTGCATTCTCGGGATAAACTAAACCAGGCACGCCTAGTACAGAAGGCAGCAGTGGTCAAATCCCAGGCTGGGAATGAAAGGATCGTGTAAAATCCTGCATACTGAGCAGTCAGCCTCCGGGTCCCCTCTTTGAAGTTTTCTTCTGCTCCCTGCACTGTTTCCTCTGAGAGACGAAGGTGATATTTTATCCATGAAACAAGAACAGGTTGCTATTTTTATAAAGCAACAGAGAAGAAAGGAGCTCTTGGAAATTAAAAATATCTCCCCTCCTCCTACAGAAAGACAAACCAGTAAAATATTTAGAAGGTAAGTCAAGAAAATACGTGTGAAGTAACAGAAAAAAAATTATAAATGTGTGCATAAGTATGGATATATGCAGGTATGTATATATATGTACGTATATATATATGTTTGTGTGTGTATATATATGTGTGTGTGTGTGTGTGTATATATATATATTTGCCCCCAGTTCCTGGCATGGAACTCCTAAAACCCTAATAATTTTTTAAGTGATAAGAGTATTAGGAGCATCTCTTATTCTCATATTTGGTCTTTGACCCTGTCCCTGACACAGAGCTGCTGAAACCTTTGTAAATTCCTAAGTGATAAGAGCACTAGGAGCATTTTTTGTTCGAATGAGGTGACTCTCGGTGGGCCCCCGGGTGATCACCGGAAAGACCAAGCCATGATTAGAAGTTTAGAATTTTCAGTCCCAGCCCCTCCCCCATCCTCCAAAGGGAGGAGAGGAGCTGAAAACAGAGTTAATAATTGATCATGTCCATGTGAGGAAGCCTCTATAAAACCCCCAAAAGTACAAGAGTTGGGGGAACTTCCAGGTAAGTGAACGCATCCATATACTGGGAGGGTGGCTGACCCCCAACTCCACAGGGCTAGAAGCTCCTGAGCTCAGGACCCTCCTAGACCTTGCCCTATGTATTCTTTTCATCCATGTTCATCTGTATCCTTTATCATATCCTTTAATAAACTGGTAAATGTAAGTAAGTGCTTCCCTGAGTTCTGTGAGCCACTTTAGCAAATTATTCAAACCCAAGTTGGGAGTCACAGGAACCTCTGATTTGTAGCCGTGTCAGACAGAAGTTGAGGGTAACCTGGGGACATACTACTTACAATTGGCATCTGAAGGGGGAGGCAGTCTCATGGGATTGAACCCTTAACCTGGGGGAACTGACACTATCTCCAGGTAGGTAGTATCAGAATTGAGCTAAATTGTAGGACACCCAGCTGATGTTGCAGAATTGCTTCTTGTGGGGAAAAGACCCCACACACGTGTTGTGAGAAGTGTTGTGAGTGTGGTAGTAGTGTAAGAGTAAAGGAGACACTCAGGAAGGAAAGGACTGGGGTTTTTTCTAATTCAACATGCCAAGAAGTAGGGGGAAAAAAGTAGTCAAAGATAAATTAGAGGAGAAAAATATTTTTTACTAAAAAATTAGAAGATAAATCTAGGAGGCCTAGGATTTGAATAATAATTCCGTAAATAGAAAACGAAGGGAAATAAATCAAAGAAATAACACAAGAGAATCATCTAGAACTAGAGATGAGCTTCCAGTCTGAAAATGAATAAAAATGGCCCTCATGCTAAGACACAGCATTATGAAATTACAGAACACCAGGAAAAAAAGAGAAGATATTAAAACATCTCCAGAGAAAAGTGCTCATATAAGGACTGACATTCAGATGGTCTTGGATTTCTCAGAAACCAATACTCAAAGTTAGGAGAGTAATGCCTTTAAAATTCTGGAGGGAAATTATTTCCAACTTGGAATAGTTACCAGAAAATTGCAAGCTAAGTATGAGGGTTGAATAAAGATAGTTTCTGATATGCAAGGACTCAACATGCGTCTTCTCTTGAGAAGCTACTAACTAATATGCTGCACCAAAACAAAAAAAATAAAGCAAAAAGAAATGAGACCCAGAAATCAGGTGACCCAACATCAGAAAGCAATAAAAGCAGTTCCCTAGATGACTTTAAAGCAGTGATTCCCTTCCTTGGCTGCACACCAGAATTACCTGGGGAGTTTTAAAAACCCTGCAGCACAGGCCACAGTACAGCAAGATCTCTAGGGGTGCGACTCAGACAGCAATGAATTTTAAAGCCCCCTGGCTGGTTCCGATGTGCAGACAAGGCTGAGAACCTTTCTGTGGAAGGGGAGTCCCAGAACAACAGCTGTGCGAGAGGCCTAAAGAACAACCAGACCAGGTCAAGGCAGGAGGTAAGAGAGATATAGGAGGGCAAGAAACCCGGAATTGACAAGTTATCTGACAGGTACAAAAGGGAGAATTGTGTGGAAATTTGCATCAAGGGAAATTTTATAGAACAGTCACAAAAGTTGAAGGAAGGCAGTTGAGTGTTCAAAGGAAACCAAGAAAATGCAAAAATAAAATGAAAATTCTATAAAGTTGAAAAAGAAAGAAAATGTAGAGTATACTAACTGACTTGGCAGTGAGAAATATTTATGTAGTCATCATAAGGGAAAGCCTGACATACTGAATAATTATATTAGGAGAATGGGGAGAAGAAATTAATAAGATCTGAAACTGATTAATCAAGAGACAGCAATCTACACATTAACGGATATGGGGAGCCAAATAACAAAAGAAACAGCTCAGGGAGTGTGGTGGGATGAACACTGGGCCCCCAAAGATATCTGTGTCCCCATCCCTCAAAACTGTGAATGTTACCTTACATGGCCAAAGGGACTTTGCAGAAATTAAGGATCTCAAGATGGAAAGAGAATCTGAATGATCCATGTGGGCCCAACGCAATCATAAGTGTCCTTACAAGAGGAAGGCAAAGTCAAAGAGTGAGGAGAAGGTGATGGGAGGATGAAAGTAGAGATTAGAGGGATGCAGACATTGGCCAAGGAGCCAAAGAATGCCAGCAGCCCAAAGAAGCTGGAAGAGGCAAGGAACAGATTCCCCCCAGAGCCTCCAGAAGGAACCAGCCCTGCTGACACCCCGATTTTAGCCCCTTTGTACTCACTTCTGACTTGTGACCTCTGGGACTGTGAAAGAATAAATTTGTGTTGTTTTAAGACACTAAGTTTGCAGTAATTTGTTACAGCAGCAATGGGAAATTTTTTAAGGTATAATTGATATATAACATGATATTAGTTTCAGGTGTACAATGTAATGATCCGATATTTGTATATATTGCAAAATGATCACCCAGAAGTCTATTGACACCCATCACCTTACGTGGTTACAAAATAAGTCTATTGACACACATCACCTTACATGGTTACAAAAACTTTTTGCTTGTGATGAGAACTTTTAAGACCTAGTCTCTTAGCAACTTTCAAATATGCAATACAGTATTATTAACTATAGTCACCATGCTACACTACATCCCTAGGACTTATTTATTTCATAAGTGATGGGAAATTAATACAAGGAGTTTAAAGTATTGGAGTAGAAGTGGGATTGAAGGAGTGCAAGGGACAAATGCCTTTAAGTGTTGACTTTTTATAGAACTTGTTCCACATGGATAAAATTTAAATAACCAAACTGCACTAAGTGTTCAGATTCGTGGAAGTGAGAGGATATGACTGGAAAGGCATGAGCTCTAGGGCAGTGCTCCTCAAACATTAATGTGCACACAAATCACCCACGGACTGTGTTGAAATGCAGGTCCTGACTCAGTCTGAAGTGGGGCCTGAGATTTGTCTACAGTTCTGTAAGCTCCCAGGGGAAGCCCATGCTGCTGGCCCATGGACCATATTTGAGCAGCAAAGACCTGGACTCTGGGACTGTAGAGTAGTGAGTTGGGAGGTAGGAGGGGGTGGGGCAGAGAGCAGAAAAATATTTGTGCTTAAGCTAAGGCTTTTTGAGTTTATCCTTGAAGATATAGGGGGATACAGGGCAGTGGAACAACAGGATGAGATTTTTTAAATTATTATTCTCTGTAGAAGAGGAGCAGGTAGGGGCAGCAAACCAGGGCCTGGAAACTATTTAGCGTGCAACTGGAAATATTCAATGATAATGACCGAGGAAGGTATGATGCTGCTGGTACTTCTGCCTACACACACACACACACACACACACACACAATACAGATGAACCACATCAACTCATGTGTAAGTGAACACCATAAGTTATCTTCTGTTTGAAGTTTTCCTGTGTAACACCTAAAGGATGTTCTTATAGTCTTTTCATTGACAAAACTATACAGTGTTTATTAAATTCCCATCTGCCCATGACAGATGCACATTTAAATAAGTGTAAGAAGAAAAATTTTCTCAGGAAAGTTGCATTATGCAGTAAAGTTAAAATTATTTCTTAAAGAAACAGCTCATCACACCCCATATAGACAAGCATCACACAGCGTTCACGTTGTGTACATTGACAATAGTTAAGACAAACTGCAGGTGTCTTAACTTCACAAAAGCACAGTGTACGTATTTGATTTTCCTGAAGCATTAGAAATGGTTCTGCAAAGCATTCTCAGAGGAATTCTATGTGTATAGATTGGACAGAATGTGAAGACTATAATATGGGTAAAAAGTCAGTTAAACATATTGAACACTAACAAATTATTAATAGTTCGGTGTCAAAATGGGAGCAGCTATTGAACCTAGTACAGAGGGAACCATCCTGGGTCCAACCCAGCTCCGTGTCTTCTATTAATAACTCTGAGGATCGTGTGACTAATGCACTAATCAATCCACAGAAAATGCAGCTCTGGGAGACATTACTAATGCTTTGGATGACAATATTAAAATTCAGGATGAATTTTAAATTGTTAAATTGAAATGAGCCAAAATCAATAGAGCAAGCACACATAGTTCTGCCAGGTGTTTCAAAACATAAGATTCAAGAAACTCTCAAACAAAAATCAAGGCCATCCTGCTGCCAAACACCCAGTTGGTAAAGCTACCCAACTCCTGTTTCTCTCCCCTCCCTCACAGCCACAGGGTATGTGGACAGAGGTCAAGGACTGTCCCTCACACATGCTTTAGCTCTACCACCTACAACTTCTCAACTCTTTCCTCCAGAGCAATGAGGGGAGAGAGATGATGAATTTGATATGACTTACAGTGTCCACACTGGCAAATTTAGACTTTGGACACCACATTAATAGCAGGGGAAAAAAAAATAAGGTGCACTTAAAGGTTTGTAGGTAAGAGAATAATGACCTTTTTCCAAGGACTGTCATAATGTCTTCCTTATATTTCAAAACATGGTTACTAAAGAGCAAGGGAGGATGGGAGAAGATGATCAGATTTCTCTAACAACTTATCATTTACCTGCCCAAACTCTGCAAAAGCTAAGACTTTTTAAGACTTAAACCCATATTTTCTTTCAGCTACAATCCCTTCCTGGAGTCATCTTTAATTACCCTTACTTTCTTGTCTCTATTAGCCAGTCAATAACCAAGCCCCGCCAATTTCACCTTCTAAGCAGTTCTCTGACCTGTGTGCTCATCTCCATCCTCTAATTCAAGTCTTCATCATTCCTCACCTAGACTAATACAGAAGCTCTCAGAGGCCTTTCTGCCTCTCTATTCCTTTAGATCCATCTTTCACATGGTTACCAGTGTGATTCAGCTAAAATACAAATCTGACCTTGAACCTTCCCTGTTTAAAATGTTTCAGTACCTTCAGTACTCACGGAATGAGGTTCAAGCTCTTCAATGTGGGATGCAAATTTCTGCAGTGGTGTTCTACCAGGAGCACCACAGCTCCCTGTGGGGGGCATTTCTGGATGTCTTAGTGTCTGGGGAATGCTACCAGCACTTTGTGCCCAGGGGTCAGGGGTACTAGACATCCTGCAGTACCCAAGATGGCCAACACAATGAACTATCCCACTCAAATTGCTGCTCTTGAGAAATCTCCTCCTGGCTCCTGCCTACTTCTCCAGCCCTCTAGCTCACTCTTCTAGACTGCAGCTACACAAAACTCTTCTTCCCTAACACAAACTATGCTTTTTCTTGCCATTATACCTCAATCCCTGCTTCTGTGTCTTGATTGATTTCTGAAACCTGGAATGACTCTCTTCACTTGAGACTCATTTTCTAAGCTTAAGCTTTCTAATTGTTACATGCGTTACACGTATAACTACAATTTTCTCCTTCACTTGACTAAGGTCCTTCCAGGCAGAAATTGTATGGACTCAGTAGGCCTTATGTAAACTTGAAAATCTGAAGGATGGATAGATGGATGGATAACTGGGTGAGATCAAAGGCTTTTCAGAGGCTGATGTTTAGTCCAGGTGTCCATAACGTAGGTAACAAGTACACAAGCATTGTTTTACAGCTGAGGAATGAGCTGAGGTCCAAGTTTCAGATAAGGTCATCTGCCCTAAGTTTCAATATTCTATGGTGTACAGGTCCCTCTATGCCCTTAATCTTTGTTTACCAAACAGCTCGTTAAAAATGCCACACAGCACCCTGCATGGCATTCCACTTACCCAAGTTGAAGACTGTGGGTCATGAAGAGCAATTTGACAGGCACTTCTCTGGGGCAATTCTGTGTCCAGTCTGCTCAAGAACTCAGCAGTTTTGCTAGCAGGAACACAAATAGGTGTTAGCACCTTCATAAAAATAGAAATATCATTATTTACTGTGCCTTTGGATACTAGCCTAGACTTATATTGGGTGATGACTGAAAGTGTCCTAGGTAGAACAAAAGGTTAGTTTGAGAACAGGGTAGAGTAGAAAAATCAAAAGAAAATGCTATTGCAAGACTGCATTCTTGGAGAACGTTAGTTCAAAAAATATAAAACTGAGTTTATGGAATGTGAACCCATGATTTCATTTTTTTCTACTTTGTGTACTTTGACATAGAGATAAATGCTCTCTCAGGTTCCACAGTACAGGGCCCTAATCTCCTATCCGAACATTTAAAGCTAGACACTCAGTCTTCACCATAGAGCTGTGGACATCAATCCCCCATGGCATCTCATTCCACACTGGTTTTACATCAGGCCCTTCACCCTCTGGGGGCTTTCTCCCAGTCATATCTCATTTCCCTCATAGCTTTTACTACTCTCAGGATACACAGACCCTCTAATCCAGTAACACTTAACCATTTATGTATCATGGACCCCTCTGGGATTCTGAAAGAAGAAACAGACCCTCTCCCTCCAAACACATAGATACCTCACATACACCCCCATTTGCATTTGATTTGTACCTCCCATGGGAGATAAGAAGTGTTGCTGGTTCTGGTCTGCATTTCTGACATCTCCTTTTAGCTCTGAAAGATTATGAAAGATGGACCTAGAAATGTCCTCAGTTTTAATAAGTTCTTTGTTTTTCCCCTTAAAAATCTGAACAGTCACCCCAATTTCTCCTCTCATCTATGTTAAGCACAGAACACAGGAATTGTTTCCTAGTTTAGTGACTGCCCCATTTTGCCTACTATTGATTAATTTCTCTACCTTTGTCCTTTCTCCATGTAATTTGTGGGATTTTTACCCCATTCCTCCACATTCACAACCAAATACGTCTTCAAGGCATGATTTATATTGGACCAGACCCTTTCAGTCTACTCCCCATCTGCTTCCTTCCTTCTGTTATCCCTCTGCTTCCCCCTAATATTTTAGGCCTACTGTGAAGATCCAATTCATCAAGCACTTAGGATGGGGGCATCAAAAGAAACACAAATGGCCTGGTAAAAATAAATGCTATCCAGTGGGGGGAAAATCAAAACAAGGAATTAGAAATTACATGGAGATGCCAACATCCCTTCAAATAATTACTTAGGTGGAACATGGCATTTGAACAAGGCCAGAAGCTTGAGCTGGGAATGGAAGAGCTAAAAGTTAAGCAATGTACATAACCCTGAGAAACAGAAGGCTTCGGCGGTTGAGACAAGCAGCCGTTCCATTTGTCTAGGATTGCTTATCTCGCCCAGAATAGACAAGGAGACTAATGGAGTTGCAGAGTCTGGAAGCTGCCCCACTGTCTGGAGCTTTGTGAAGCCATCAGTCAAAAGTGTAAAAAGAAGAGAGTTGCCAGAAGTTTGGATGAGATTTCTGAATATCCTTAGTTGAGTACAGCCCATAGGAAAAAGCAATGAAAAAGAAACACCGTGGTAAGCCAGGAAGGAACTTCAGACCAAATTGACTGGCAGCCCTGCGTTGTCTTCTCTCTGTTGCTTCTTACTGGCCAATGCCAAGCACAAAGCCGGCTGGGTAGCTAACCACCAGCTATGGCCCTGGTGCCAATTATCACTGCCCCACTTGTGCCACAAGATTAAATCATAATGACAGGGCCACAGGACTGTCACAGGAATACGAGTTGGAGCCTTTGGAGAACGTGGATTACTCCCAAGAGACTAACTATACAACGAAGACAAGTTCCATGTTCACCAGGAGAACAGGTAGTTTTCTACTATTAGTACAGTGCCTAGTATATAATTTCCATATATCAGATGAATTGAAAGAGGATCCCTAGGTAATTATGGTCATCTTTAATAGAAATAAAATTTAGAACCTCCTTGTGAGGCAAAAGGAGAAGAATCTCCTGGTGAGGAAGTCCAACAAGACTAAGAACCCTAGACTCTGCCCATGAGTCACCATCTCCTTGGGGTTTCTAGCTCTTTGTCACCATTGTGACTCCGCCACCTACTGGAGGGGGATGATCCTCTTCCGCTTTATCACTCTGACCCAAGATAAATACAGGACGCACTCTTTTGTTCTCCGTAGAACAACTGATGATGGACTACCAATAACAGACTGGTTTGAAGATTTAGTCTATTCATGTCCAACTTATGATCTTCAAGGGTCCTTCCTGTTTATTCTCAGGGCAATTCCTACAGCTTATCCTGAAAGTTGTCTTCAGGATAAGCTCATCTCGACATAACTCAGTTGTAGCAGAGACTGCTAAATGTCCATCAAAATATATGTTCTCCTCTTTTAGTCACATAACTTGACTACGTTTCCTAGACTTCCTTGCAGCTAAGGTTGACCTTGTGGCTGAGTCTTGACTAAAGGAATGTGGGAGGAATTGATGCACACCACTTCCAGGACTAACTAATTATAAACTTCCCACACATGCACCTCCACACATTTTTCTTCTTCTGGCTGGCTAGAATAGAGACAACCTTCAACACAAACTTGGAAGTCATGTATTGAAGGTGGTAGAACCTCCATTGGTTTTTGGTGCTTGAATATCTGAATGGAGGAGGCCTCGTCCCAAACCTGCCCACCCACGTCTTAAGTGAGAAAAACAAAAAAACACAGTGCTCAAGCTATTATATATTTTTGAGGTCTGTTTATTACAGCAATTAGCCTACCCTAATAATACAACATATAGTAATATACGCACGGGAATCATTTTTCAATTTAAATGATCAATTCCAAAAGTATATAAGAAGAGGCCAAGAAGAGTTGAGGAAGTGTAGAAAAAAAAAAAATTCTCAGGGATTCATCTAGGCATCTTAGCTATTTCAGAACCTTAGTCGGGGGAGTGGAAGGTGGGAAAGGGGAAGAGCCTATTCATCCTTGAGGCGTCTTCCTGTCAGGTCTAGGAGCTCCCTGGGCCAGAGTACAAAAACCAGTACTCATTTATCCCATTACTACTAGGATCTTGTCTAGGTTGAGTATGGACTGGGGTTTGAGTGAAGAAATTGCACTGGGAGACAGTCAGGGAAGGAAAGGGATGTGGCTTTTTATATTGTGATATGTCAGAATATTTGAAATCTCTTAATGGAGATTCATCAATAAAACAAAATTTGACTTTTTGTAAGGACAAAAAATATAGGAAAGTCTACAGAGAGTGAAATGTGTGCCTGTTGGCTCATTTGAATAGCCCAGAATTGCATAAGATAATTCCTATACAGATTTTCTTTTCTTTTTTTGATAGTTAGAAATGATGACTAGGGATTTTAATGTTCAAGAAAGAATCATTTACAAAAATTTAACTTAGACCTGCAGGAGCTTGAGTCAGGCACCTGCCCCTCACCATACCCCAGGGCTACAAGGGCCAAGTACCTCTCTCTACCTGCTTACCTACGTCTCCCAACTCAGAACCACGGCAAGACACACAAGGACATTCTCACAAAGATATTAAACCACTGATTTTAAAGTTAAACAGTCATAATTACAAAGATACCCTCACCAAAAAACTACCAGTTACAAACCTCTGCCTGGTACTTCTTGTCTTGCGGAGAATAGATGGGGCAGTTTCACCTTCTCTCATCTCCTGTTAGCTAACAGACAAACTCAAATGACTGCGGGGTGCAGACGGGTCATGCAAATGAGTGAAGTGGGCCTAGAGTGAGGGCAACAGGAGCTCAGACCCACGGATAAATGACAACTGCCGCTCAGGTCAGTGTGGAAGACACCGGGGAGAGGAGGGAGGATTTTGACAAACTAGACAGTGATCTTCTGTGTAAAGGGGTCAGTTGCCACTTCGCTCCAGGCCATCGCTGCCCCATGGGGACACAGGCTAGCACTGCCAGATGTCCTAGTTTTTATAGGTAGACCAAAATGCTGAACATTTTTAATGTGAAGTAGCTTGGCAACTAATTCATAAGTTTTTGAAACACTGTGGGCCAACACTGTGTTACCAAAAAAACTCTGGAGGTCAAATTTGGCCCCAATGGCCACCTGATTGTGACCAGATGTTTTTGAATTTGTTTCCACCTGTTCAGGCTTGTCGATTTCTTCATTATATATCCTTGATATTCATAAATAGAAAAAATAAGCAAGGTTGGATTCTCATATTGAAGCGGCAGTTCAGAAATAGCTGCTATGCTGGCTTGATCACGTCAGCTAACAGTAGGAGAGAGAGGGTATCTCGTATTTCACATTTATACCAAACACTAAAGTGTATTATTTTGATAGTTTATAACTATATATATTTGGGTTGATATATGAAAAACAACGGTGAGACACTATAAATAAGATGAAAAGACAACCCACAGAAAATATTTATAACCAATGAAAAAATAATAAAAGGATTAGTGTGAAAAATTTATAAAGAACTCCAATAAATCAATTAGAAAAAGACAACCCGGTAGAAAAGTGGGCAAAAAGGTAGAAACATGCATTTCACAGAGGAAGAAACCCAATTAATAATAATGAAAAGAATAACAAAAACAATAGCTTAGGACTTATATAACGCTTATTATGCATCAAGCCCTGCTGTAACCAGATATACCACATATGTTAACGTCATGACAACATTGTGACAGTAATATTATAACCTCTAACTTATAGAAATAACTTGCTCAAGATCCTACAGCTAGTAAATGTCAAAACCAGGATCAGACCCTGACAGCCTGGCTCCAGAGTCCATGCTTTCAGCCACTACACTTGACTGCTCATCACAAGCAATATCCATAAGAAAAGATGCTCAATCTTACTAATAATTGGGGACATGCAAATTAAAACAAGATACCATAGAACAGCAATTTGCAAAATGCCAATAGGAAGACCTGAGTGGGCAGGCACATGAGAATCATCTGCGGTGCTTCTTAGAAAAGGCTGAACTCAAGACTTGGGCTTTCTAACTGAGCGTGTCTGATGTGAGATCTGCAAATCAGTGTTTCTCAAAAGCACCCCTGGTGATATTGAGAACTACTACGGTAGTACAGATGGATATGTAATATGCATAATCATCTTAGGTCCACATGATTTTGACTTATGAATAATTCACGTCATATAACACATTTGGAAACAAAACCTCAGTGCGTCTTAGGAACCTTCTGTATAAGTGCTATCTAACAATACATTCTTCCTGCGTTTCATAATAGCTTCACAAACCTGAACTTCACTACCATGAGGTTTAGGTGAGCAAGTAATCATTCTTACACTCACACACGCATTCATGCAAGAACAGATATTTCCTCCGTCTCTGCTTTCTGCTTAGCAATACGCGTTATAGATATTGCTATACTAAACAGATTTTATTTTGCCTTAGTCATTTTCATGTAAGTGGGTGTGAACAAAAGACATTCATACCTTATAAGAACTCAGGGAGCCTATTTAAGTAACAGGGTGAGAGAAAATGTCCTGGGATAGATAGATAATTTCCATTTAAAAAATCACAAGAATGAGAGGTATGAAACACAACATGAAAGTGAGGTAGTAACATCAGGAGGGCTAAATTTTGTACTTCATCATAATAATCAAACTATCCCATGTACTTTAAGCAATTCTTTCCCCTCGTTTAACTTGTCTTTAATGGTTTAATTTTTTAATTACAAAAGTAAAACATGAACATAATTGAGTCAGAAAATACAAGTAAAAGTATAAAGAGAAAAAAGTAAAAGTCCTGCTTAACATCCCTCTCAACTTTACTCCCTTCCCCAGAGGAGAACTCCATGACTTGTCAGGTGTGTATTCCTCCCGACTGTCTTCTATTAATTGGTAAATATCTATTTAGGATGATGAGGTGGTTTACTTTGGATTGGGGACAGGGATAATTAAGGTAAGGCAGAAACTGCCAGCTGTTCTCCAAATCGTGTTTCTCACTTTCTTGGACACATAGCTAGACTACATCTCCCAGCCTCCCTTGCAATTAGATGTGGCCACATACCTAAGTTCTGTCTAGTGGAATGTAAGCAAAAGTATGAGCCAGGCCTGAGGTGACACACATCAATCACTTCCCACATGAGTCTTAATACTCTTTCCTCCTTCTGTCTGAGGTGGTACCTAAAGTGAGCTAGGAAGTCACTTGCTAAAGATGGCAGAGCCATACTTTGTTTGAGTTCTTAATGCCTGGGGAGGAGAGCTAGCCTGCTACTCTTGGACCATTCCACAACATTAAATTATGATGTTTATTTTTTTTTTAACCACAGCCTTTCATACCCTAACAGAGATTTGTTTTTT
This sequence comes from Equus quagga, assembly GCF_021613505.1. Taxonomy (NCBI): domain Eukaryota; kingdom Metazoa; phylum Chordata; class Mammalia; order Perissodactyla; family Equidae; genus Equus; species Equus quagga. The sequence goes on from NC_060272.1 coordinate 55,018,570, forward strand.
TCATAAGTGGGATACCATGATATTTTTTCTGCAAATTGCTTTCTTCATTTAACAATATCCTTGAGATTCCTCCATATTACTTTAGCTATCTTATTCCTTGGACAGCTGGATAGCATTCTATAATATGGATAAAATATATTTAACCACTCCTACTCATGGGTACTTATACTGTTACCAATGAATATTCCGGTATTTGTGCACATGTATGAGTATTTTTCTGGGACATATATCTACAAGTAGAATTATTTTCTAGCAAATCTATTTACAAATATATATGCATGCTTAAACCACTCTTGATAGCACCAAGCTGCTCAATGCAAATTTATATGCTCACCAAAAATTAACAATATGAAAGTGGCAATTTGGAGGCATAGACTACCTCCTCTAAGTACTAACCCCACCCTGCCTCACACATTCCTATTTATCTCAGTCTCCTCCAAGTGCCCCACTCACCCAGGATCACTTGGTCTCTCAATCCCATACTACTCTGTACATCCCCACGCTATAGCCCACACATCTCATCTGCCCTCCCAAATTCTTCCACAGTGGCAGCAAACTCTTGATATGTGAAGAGCCAACAATTCTATAGCCGTAACCTCATTTCAGAAAGTCTTCCTCAAACATAAACACTATTAGGCAAACGTCAGGGTAAAAACTGTCGCAGGCATGATCCTATGGATACTAAAATCAGTGGGGAAAAGTTTGAGGACAAGAGGATATTAGAATAGTCTTAAGCATCTCCCCCAATTACAAAAGGAGAAAAGAGAAACTTCACAGTGGCAACCACCTTCACCAAATGATCAAAGTTAACATCATCAGTAATAAGGATATCATCAGGTACCCTCTGATATGATGCACCAAAGACACAGCATCACTTCTTAGTATTCTTACTGAAAATTATAACATCAATCTAACCATGAAGAAACATCAGACAAACCCAAATTGAGGGACATTCTACAAAGTAACTAACCAGTACCCACTGAAAGTATCAAGATCATGAAAGAGAAAGAAAAAATGAAGTAGCGCGAAGGATTAAAGGAGACTAAGGAGTCGTGACCACTAAAACGCATTATGTGGTCCTGAATTGGATCCTGAAACAGAAAAAGGACAAAAAGGACATTGGGGAGAGACAGGTGAAGTTCTAATCAAGTCTGTAGTTTATAGTGTATTAATATTAACTTCCTGGTTTTGATAGTTGCACTATGGTTATATAAGATATTAGCAGTGGGGGAAGCTGGGAGAAGAGTTTACTGGAAAATTCTGTACTATTTTTGTAACTTTTTTCTAAGCTGAAAATTATTTCAAAATGAAAAGAAAAAAATTTCTCATCTTTCTGCATTACCTGAAACCAAGACTATCCCTTAAGGACGGTGCTTCCCCCTGAGTTCTCTAAATGGAGCTATTTTACTCCTCACACTACATACTCCTCAGTGACAGGTTTGGGGAAGAGCAGGCATCCTCTCTCTCCCCATGCTATGTCCAGACCACTACTTGTCCCCCCATCACTTCAAAAAAAAATCGTCTATTCATGTAGTATTCACAACACCAGTAAATACCATCCTCTTCCCCTCTTTGCTACTGTCAGCCTCCAACGTTCTGGTCAACCGTCTCTCATTTGTTGAAGATCGGCCTTCCTCTCTATCTCAACTACTGTCATCAACATGGATGTCTTACATTGCCTCCCAATCTTCCAGCACCCAGGCTCTGTTTCTTGACTTCCTCGTTTCCAATAGCTCTTCATTCTGCCTCAGCCACACTCCAAGAGTCATATCCTAGACTTTGTTGTCATTAACAAATGTCTTCCCTCCAAAACGTCAAATGACACATCCCTCTCTTGGACAGAACTTTCTATCATTCCATGTTCTTTGCAGAAACACCTTCATTACAACAATTTCTGATTTTAGATTCATTCATTTTAGTTGTTGTTGAACTATTTGTATTGGTTCTAATAATTTTTTTAGTTGATTCCCGTGAGATGTTTTAGACAATCAGAGGCACTTATCTCTTCCTTTTCAATATTTAGTCCTTTATTTCTTTGTTACAAATAGAAACTCTCTACCTAAAAATCAGTGTCAATAATAGCAAGCATTCTTGTCATCTTGTTCCAGACTTTATTGGGAAAGCTGACTTCTTTTTCTGTTTTCGAACAAAACATAGCACCTTCCCTGAATATTTAGCAGAACTCACTGAGAAAAACAACTGGGCCTAGTGTCTTTAAGATCAAACTTGATTTTCTTTTCCATTTATATTTTTCATTCTATTTAGGTTTCATGTCTAGTAGCATATATTTTCCTAGGAAAGATTTTTTTTTATCCAGACTTCCTAATTTAATAATTAGAAGTAGGATATAGTATTTTTTTCTTCTAGAACTTTGGTTATACTTTCTTTCTTGTCCTTGGATTGCTTCTTTATTCCTTACTCAGACAAGTTAGAAGTTTGCCTATTTTACCAGAATTTTTGTTTTAAATCTAACTTTTGTTTTAATTTATAGATATAAATTTTTCTTTTCTACTTAATTATTTTTTTAAATTTTTTCTTTCTTTATTTCTTATATTTATTTTTATTTATTTTATGGTTATAATCTTACTTAGTAAAACGCTTAATCCTTTTATTTCCTTTTTTCCTAAATGCGTTTTAAGACTCTATATTTTCTAAATAATCTTGTAACCACATTCCATAGAATTTAACACGGGATACTTCAAAATTTTTATTCTTTTATCCCAAAGTAATTTGTGACTTCAGTTTTAGTTTCATTTTTTCACCAAGAGTCATTTAGAAAGGTAATTCTTAAAAATTTTTAAGCAGATAGGCTTTAAAATGTCTTATTGTTTAAGTCCTAATTTTATTACATTTTTCTCAGACAGTAGCTTTCTAGGATTTGGTGATTTTTTTGAATTTACTGAGAATTTTGGAGGGCTTAGTCCAAAAATTAATGACCAATTTTGTGGTAGTTAAGTCAGTATTTGTAAAGAACATCTATTTTCACATACCAAGTACAACATTTTATAACTATGTCTATATAATCGTCATGCAGAGTCTGTTTAAATCCTTTACTTCTTGTAGTTTTTTGGTTCCCTTGATCTGTTAATTTTTATTTATTTCCTAAATAAAAGGAAAATTTGACAAATCCATTATCTATATTACAGAATGTAGTATGTAGTCCAGGAGATGACAAGGAGACAGAAGCCATAATGCAAGTGGCATGTGATAAATACCGGTATGAAGGTGGTAGTAGTGGGATGAAAATGGTTAACGTATCCTAGGATGTCTGCAGGAAGAATTGATAGTGGGCGGAAATTTTGATATGGTCTTAACCCAACATGATTTAACATTGGGTAGGCAGGGATTCTCTCAGACCAGATTTCTCATAAACTGTTCAGTCTTACTCTGAACAAAACAGACACAGGATTTTTGCATCTGTAAGTTTACTTCATTAGCGTAAGATAGAAAGTTATGACTAGGATGACTTTTGATTCACCTTACTCAGATTATAAAATGTGAGGCTGGATTTAAGCCTACCATATGGATAGGGATCAATTTAGCCCTTAAGTGTCTTTTGGAAGCTCCCATGAAGGGCATTAGAAGTTTTGTGAGCATATTAGAAGGCAAACTTGGGGCCTAAGTATGCATATTCAGCAGACCTGCCTGGATCTTCAGCTCCAAGAAACTAAAATAGATGAAGATGTGCCTCCTAGGAACTAATCACACTATTATTCAAATGGAAATAAAAGAGATGCATGGTTCCAATGGCAGAAATGAAGAAAACTTCCCAACATTACAATCAATAGGCTGAGCTCAAGGTGATGCTTGGCAGTTTGGGAATAGGAAGGTCCTGTTTTGGAATGGGCTTGGTTCCAAGAGCTTTTCCAACTGGGGTTTTAAGAACTAAGCCCCTTCTCCCCTAAAAACAATATTGGAAACTGTACCCAGGAGTAGAGCACAGCCAGGAGAGGTCACAAAAGCATCTATCCTATAGTACGTTGAATTGTGGTACTAACCCAGTGTTGGGCCTGGGAAGATGTCATTCGTTTATGATGAAAATCAGAGAAAGCAGACATACTGCCTCATTTTTTCTTTTGCCTACTCTAGGCAAAATTTAGATCTTGGTTGCAAGAAACAGAAGTCAATTTTGCCCAAGTCTTTCTCTCTGAACTGACCCACCCTATAGTCTTCTCCACTGGTACCCCATGTTGCTACGGTGCTTATCATCTCCACCTTAGCCAGATGTTCCTGACCTGCAAGTATGCCATGCCTCTAAACTACCCATTTTCCCTAACTCCTCAAATCTCAAGACAAAGACTTGGCTGCATCACTTACTGTCTCTGTGACTTTGGGCAGTTTAAATTATTCACCCCTCCACCTGGAAAATGAGAATGATATATCCCCAGTAGCAGTAATCTGAGAATTCAATGAAAAGAATGTATATTATATGCTTAATACTCCTGACACTCCACAGGTTCTCAATAATATAGCAGCTTATTATTTTGCTTATTTCATTTAAAAGAGCCAAGTACTCTGTGCTTTTTAAAAACTATACAAACATATAATCTATTGCATGAAATGGTTATTAGACATGAGTTAAAATTTCAAATGTTTAAAATATACCCAATTCTTATCTCTCCAGTACATCCTTAAAAGAACATTGCTTTTCCTAACACTCTCACACAAAATGCATCTGATTCTCCCTACATATCCTACCCTAGGCCCCACCATGAGCTACATAGGCTCAAACATGTCTCTGTATCCACCCAAAAACCACATAATTAGAAAGATGATTATAAGCCTCAAAATTACCATTTAAATTTTTAAATGCTGACATTTTGCCCAGTATTTTAAATAACCTTAATCACAACATCCTCTGTTCAATTATAAAACACACATAATCAAAAGTTTATTAACTGTTACTTCAAATACTCAATCTACCAGTACTACTGACTAACACCTTTGACTTTTTATAAGTAATAAAAAAAATTACAGAAAGTAAAAATAATGGTGAAAACTATGCCAAAGTTAGATGTCTATTTCCACCCTTTGCTTTCAAGTTCAAGAATCCTGGAACAAACTCTAAATTGTGAAATTTGAGTCTGTCCCCAGCCAGAATAGCAGACCTAATGCACCATTAATCTGGTCTGCTCTCAGCCACAAATTGAAATAGTCACAGTCATTCGATTTTTAAGGAAAAGACTGTACTGCAGAAGTACATTCCAGAGGTCTTTTCATAAAACCATCCTGTGTGCTCCATCTGCATGTGCAATCTGCTTGTGTATTTTCAGCCAGCTTGCATGGGCAGATTAATGCGTACAATTAGAAAGCAACCTCACAGGCATTCGATAAACTGCCTTCATTATTACACACAGGAGAGTCCCTTTGGATGTCAATAAAAGCCTAGTTTTCTGCCTGTTAGCTAAATAATTGACAACACTAAAAATAATCAGAAGCAAATGAATGAAGTCAGGAACAAGGTGTTAAGAAAGAGCACATTAAGATTCTCACGGTGGTGCCCCAGGATGCTATCACAAGCTTTTTCTCCAGCAACTTGGATTCATAGTCTGCTCAAGTCCGAGATCGCCCTTCTCTACAGAAAAAACACATCGTTCCTGGTCTGCTATTTGGACCACATATCACAGTGTGCTGAAACTAGCAAGGACATGAGATATTGACTAGTTTGAAAGAATTTCTTACTTGTGTTTCTATTTTGTGTTCCTTAGTTTGACAGCTTCAGGAAACCTAACTTAGGGGCAGGGGGAGACAGGGAACAGCCCGGTTGCTCTGGTGAAATCTTTGTGCTGTTAATATTCTAACAGCTCTCCTAGACAATTTTTCCACCATAAACTAATTCTAAGAAGACACGAAAAAGGCTTGTTATAGAGAGGATCCATCTTTTCTAAGAAGTCCCTTTCATATTTTTAGCTATATAACGGTCTTTCATTTCATGAGCTAATTGTCTCTTAATTTCAAAAGCAGTTCAAAATAAAATATTCTTTTTAAAAAACCTCACACATATACTACTTCTTGTGTTTCTCAATAGGCTCTAAAAATCAATTTGAGATACTTCTCATTTTTAGCCAACTTCTCTTTTTCCTGGTTAACTGGGACTTTCACGACAAGCAGAAGAAGGAGCAAGAGTGAAATGTGCGTGTAATTGAATTCAGCTTCACTGATAGTGTGCAAGGTGGCTGAGGGTAAAATTCTTTCTTTTTCTTACAGAAAAAGGGTGATTGATCTCTAATATTTAGTAAAACACAAACTCAAGAATCTGGGAGACTATGAAAGAAATGAGGTTTGATGATATACCCTCCCATATCCTTTAAAACCCTAAGAATCTCTCATCCTTCACATTATCATGTTTAAAACTCTCCAGAGAAAGGACTCATTCAACTTCCCAGTGCTGTACCTAAGACCTCTCATTGATAAGCAGGTCTTCCCTTTTCTAGTGTGCCACATTTGTTCCTATTGTGACTCTAGGCTAATGCCCTCATGCATCCCTTTATCACATTCAACTTCTCTGGCTGGCCTAGAAATAAATTCTCAACCATTCTCTACACATGAAGAGGAAGGCAATAATACATTAATACCCTTAATCTATTGCCTCCTTCCTGCCATTCCTCCTTAAGACAGGAAGTGTTTCCTGGTCTTTAGCTTCCCACCAGCTTCCTTCATCCCCATGCCTGCCTCTGAAGAAGAGTAGGGAAAGAGAGGCTATGGATTCTACGACTAAAATGAGAGTAATGCCTATTTTAATTTAAAGAAGATAATGTCACTCATTAGCACTTCCACTCAACCCCATTCCATCTCTCACCCATTTCCTGGCCTGGGTAGCAGAGGCCAAGTACCTAACTTGCTAAGGACCAAAGCAAAGCACTAAGAAACTTATTTTCCATTCATACCTCTGAGTCTTAAAGCAAGAAGGAGCTGCTAACGATAGAGGCAGAATAATTTCAGTGGAAGGAGAAAGCCAGAGGAAGCTGTACTTAGAGGAGGAACACGCTTTAGGGTGTCACATATGCCCAACATCAAAATAATCTTAAATTCTACAAATGAGGTACAACGACCGGAAGAGAGAAGAGGAGGCAATCAGAGAACAATCCATATGAAAGTGGGTAGTCAATTACTAGCTCTGGTGGGACCAGAAATCCCTATTTGTTCTCTACAAAATAAAAGTTGCATGATTCCATTCAACAAGGACCTTTGCAAGAAGTTTCATTTCAAGTCCCCATAAAATTCAGTCACTTTTATGCCATATATATAAAATATTTTATTTAGTCCTTACAAATGACCTATGAGAGAGATATTATCATCCGTATTTAAAAAACAACAGCAAAAACTGAGGTTCAAAGAGGTTTAGTAGTTTGTCCAAGGTCACAGCTGGGGAATGGAGCTAGGACTTTGAACCCAGATCTACTTGGTTTTAATTCTACCACATTTGGAATTAACCGAGGGCCAGAAATACGGTTCTTTGGTTTTGTCTATTGTTTTAAGCAGTGCACAGGTAACCTAGCTACTTAGAGCTAGGACACAAGCTTATCTTTAAAGCCAGTATAACAGATTATCTACATTATAAAGCACATAATAGTTGCCCTGCACATATTAGCTGCTGTTATTCACAAATCACACTGGAAAAGGTACCTTAGTGTATGACCACCAATTGAGAGTTTTGCCAATAATTGCTAAATAATTACTCAATTCTTGTCTACAAAAACACAAGTGTGTAATAGTCTACTGTCCATTAAATAAGTCCTTAGTTAGTTTAGATTCTGCTTGGGCACTTCTTTTCCAATACCCTCCTCCTTATGTTGGTGTTTTGGAAGTCAACATAATCAGAAGTACCCTGAATCACCAAAGAATCAAGCTCTGCAAGTTATTTATAATGGAGGATTCCTCAAATTTACTAGTATTATTTCTAATCAATTGACTACTAAAGAATATTTTGGTGAGAAAAGATGTCTCCAACTTTAGAACCTCACTTACATAATGACAGAGTATTTATGTGATTAACATAACAGCCAAGACCAGCTGTTTTAAAAAGTTACCATCACCTAGAATGTAAAAACAGAGTGAACAATATGCCAATAAATGTACAAAGTTCTGAAAACATATACTTACTATTGTCGATGCTCTCTAAATGCTTCTCTTCGGAGGTTTTCTTGAAGTCTTCTTTTCTCCTCTAGTTTGTTGCTCTGAAATTGCAAATATCAAAATGTAATCAATTAGGAAAGCTTTAAGCAGAATCATGATGTTAAAGTTACCCAAGGTCCAAAATCTGTAGGCTCAAGTGACCTCAATAGTCCAATGTGGTACCTACCAGGACTTCCAAGATGGTATCACTCTCACACCCCTGCGGACTACACTGAAAGCCAGAAGCCCAAGTTCTTTCCATGGCTCCTCTCTCCCAACTTCATTGGTATAATCACAGACTCAGTATTTCACATTTTTATTCTCTAGTTCAAAAGATAGCAACATTCATATTGTAAGCAGTGTTTTCAAAATGTTCTGAGGGAAATATGAAATTTTCCCCACCAAGTATGTTAAATTAAAATGATAATAAATGGTTAAATTGTTCATACAAAACTTACATATACACTCACATCCCACTAAAGCATTCGGGAAAGATTTTCAACAAGCCAACTCAACTCCCATCTGACTTAGAATCGGATACTTAAAGCTGTTGAGAGACCGAACAGCAAATGTCATTAAAAAACCATCCGCTTGAGTAGAAAAGAGTTCTCTTTTCTTTAAAATTAGTTGTTTGGGGAAGCTAGAGACAAAGAACTTCATACTTCACATTACTGTCACCATGGCTCTGGCATATTTTAATCCAACTTTAATAACTCAGCAACACTTGCTTTTTATTCACCGTGACACAACTATCTTTTTTTTTTAACTTGCCTATGAAAAATAAGAAAAATTCCTAGACAACAAATTTAACGGGGAGTTGAAACAAGTTGTACAACACGGAAGAGACTTGAAGTTTTAAATGAATCCAAGGAGGACAGCAAGCAGCTGCTTTGCTTTAACAAAAAGCATTGGATTTACCCAGAAGGAAGACCTGTAGAAAGGGAATAAGAGAAATCATCACTTCCAAACCATGATATAAGTGTGGCTCCATCTTTCAAATGTGGGAAGAAATTATTCATATTGTTCAGTTCCATGAAAGTCTTCATTCACACAGAACTATTTACTAGTCCCATTTTGAAAGGTAAAATGGATGATTTCAGTTTTACAAAAAAACAAAGGAACTTTACCACAATCAAAAGGAATCAATTACAATACAAAGCAATTGGATTATTAATGTAACACAGGCCTAGGAAGCAAACTAGTAGAAAATTTTAAAACCAAATAAACATGATCCCAATCTAGAAAGAAATGCTGACTCATGAGACCAAAAGTGGTCAATTGTGATGAGCTCCCAACATCTCTGAGGATTAAAAAAAAAAGGGTGAAAGACAGCAAGCAAACAGTAGGTATTTATTAAATGAGTATTAGGAATGCTTCTTTGAGAATAGTGAGAACACCACACAAGCATCTAGAGACCAAGGCTGGGTTCCTTTAACAAGGTCAGAAATTGGAAAAACAGTTTTAATCTCTTCACTAATAGATAATCATTGAATTTAACGCACAAAAACAGTTACACAGTAGCTAAATTCTATCCAACAAAAGTCTGTTTATCCCTTAGAAGTTGATGGAGAAGTATTTTTGCAAAATACTTGAGAAATTGTATACCTACCAATGTAGGTACCTGTTTTAGTATATTCATCCAAATACTTGGATTTAGTCAGACTGTTTATTTCTTTCCATTTAACAGTGAGTTAAGGAATTACCCAGATACACTTCCACATAAATATACAAATACAGAATGTAAAATATTTAAGAACATGAGATCCAGAAGAAAAAATTATGGAATCAGCCCTAGGTTCACCATCACTGACTGAGTGACCTTAAATCATTTAATGTCACTGAATCTCATTTATTCAACAAACTTCTATCAAATGTGTGTTACTGTTGGATGCTGAGAATAGAACTATGAACAGAGCAGTACCCACTCTGGAAAATTTTACAGGCTAGCTGGAAACATACAAGAAAGAGATGATGGTGGTATGTAAGATATGTTAGAGGATAGAGATTTGCAGATAATGTAATATCAACACGTATGAAAAACTCAGAAGTGGGTAGTCAGGAAATACTCTCAACAGTGCCATAAATATTCACTCAGTGCCTACTAAGTGGCAGACTCCATCCTGGGCATGGGAACTGAGATGCTGAATAATACTCAGAATGTGGTTTCTAACCTTCAGTTCCTAGATAAGCTGTGTGTTAGGAGTATGCTGATTTTTAATGGAGAGTTGGGCTCATAGTTTTCTTCAGATTCCCCAAAGGGCTGATGGTCAAATAAAAGGATGAGAACCACGGGTGCAATGAAAGGTCAAAATTCTAGATAGAGACCAATCACAAACAAGCAAGAGTTTTCCAGGAGGTGAGGAGAGCAGGGCCACTGCGCTCCATTGTATGGTTTGCTCACTGCCCAGTGGGGCTGAGCAGAAGGAGTTATAAAGGCTAAAACAGAGCCAGCTTTCAGCTCACCCAAGCCTAGCCTCCCAGCATAGGGTACTTCAGTGCAATGAATGTATCTTTTTCTATTTATCACAAAGGGACCATCTATCACCAATCTGAGCACCCAGAGACAACTACCTAGATGGAGAATTGTTTCTAATTTGCACAAAGGTAATGATGGGCTAGTAATGGCCTTGGATAGGAAAAGGGCATTCCCCTAACTTACAATATTTTCAAGATAAAAAGGCACAAGAGAATACACCAGTTCAAGCAACCCCAAGAAGCTCATGGATAAATTGAAAGGTGTTTGTAGTGAGACAGGTGGAAGACAAGGTTGAGAAAGTAGGAAGGGGTGATTATAAGGAATTTATATGCCAAGTAAAGAAGTGTGGACTTCATCAAAGGCAATGATGAGCCATGTTATTTTAAGCAGAATAGTAAGCAGCTCACTCCGAAAGCAACATGGAGGATAAACTGCAGAAAAGACCACGAATATAAAAACCAATGGAGTGGTCTCAGAGTAGTCCAGGCCATAAATTATGAGTCCCAAATTAAGGCATGAGGGGCAGAGAGGAAAAGATAAATTCTAGAAAAATGTAGGAGAGAAATAATAGGAGGAAAAAAAATAATAGAAGGAATGACTATATCTACATAGGTTGAGTAAGAAAAGAGGGAAGAATAACTATCATTTAAGAGCATCAGAAAGAATATACGAGTTCAATTGTGAATCTATTGGATTTGAGATATACTTGTGGAACATCTAGAGAGATAAAGCATGCAGTAAAATAGTCATGTTTAATAATGGGGACACGTTCTGAAAAATGTATTGTTAGGTGATTTCATCGTTGTGCAAACATCACAGAGTATACTCACACAAACCTTGATGGTATAGCCTACATGGTACTAATCTTATGGGACCTAGACTACATGGTACTAATCTTATAGGACTACTATCATATATGTGGTCAGTCACTGACCAAAATATCATTATACGGCGCATGTCTGTATATGGTTCTGGGATTCAGGAATATGGTCTGGCCTGGAGATACAGACTTCAGAAACTATCACCACAAGCAATAACTAAATTCTTAGATCTGTCAATGTGGGGGCTTTTACTTAAGGATAGCGTGGCATAGGCAGAGGGATATTAGCGAAGATAACGGATGGGACCTGATGGAACATCAATAGTAGAAAAACAAGTGGAGGAAAAGGATCCAGAAGAGATCCAAAGGGATGGAACTTGAAGGACAGAGTACTTAATAGTTACAATATCACAAAGAGTTTAAATAAGTTAGGAATTAAAGAGTCTCCATTGGGTTTTTCGATTAAGAGCACCATTGATGATCTTGGCTAGATCAGTACCAGTGAAGTACTAGAGACAGAAGTCAAACTCAGCCCACCCAGGAACAAATAAAGGTGAGGACTCAAAGAGGGTAAGTTCCTAAGCCAGCTGAGCTCAGAATCACCTGGAGAGCATTTTTTAAAACAGAGCTTCTTTGGTTCAGCTGATTGCTAGAGTCGACCCACAGGCCAGCATGTAGACACCAAATGTGGTAGAGGCTTTCAGGAAGTTGAGCCGTGATGCTTGGGATGGAGGAGTTGAAAGCAAACCAGAATAGAAAGAGGTACTTAGCTTTTAAGATGAGAGATCTGAGTATGAATATATCCCAAGAGCGGGAAAAACAAACAAACAAACAAGAAAGTAACAGGAGAAAAGGAAGCTCAGCTGATGGACCAGCAAGATTCCTGAGGAGATGGGGTGAAGAGATGGTGAACATGGGTGGAAGAATCCATCGTAGCAACAAGAAAAACACTTTCTCATTCCTCCCTAGATGGGATGGGGGTAGAAACAGCAAAGAAAGAGTAAGGAAACAAAAAAGTAAACAAATTACGGCCAATGGCCTTTCTTTCCTAGAAGGTGAGAGATGAAACCAAGTGCTGAGAATGAAAGAAGAGGATAGGAAGAATGTGAAGGGATGAAAGATGTTGGTAATTAGAGATAGGCCTAGACCGCCAAGGAGAAATACCAGGCAGTGGGCATTGCTGAATACCCAGCTGAGAGGGAAGCCCGGAAATCTGGTGTGGCAAAAAAAAGCCACGTATGTTTTCTTCGCCAGCAACCTCATTCTTGTGGGTTTAGTGGAAATGAAATAATTGAACCAATCCACTTCATGTGTAAAACAAGAATAATCCTCTTTCTGCCTTCCACACAAGAGGTTGACATAATAGAGTCAAATGAGAGAGTGTTAAAGTGCTTCCTTACATTTATAAGTAATTAGCTTAGGGCACCTTTATTGAGCGCTGACTAAGTGCTAGGCTTTGTACTAAGGGCTTTGCACATATTGTATCCTTTCAACCTTGGTAGGTCTCATCATTATACTATTATTATACCCATTTTACAGATAAGGAAAGTGAAGCATAAAGAAGCTAACAGCCCACCCTCTTAGTACTACATCAGCATTTCAGAGATAGCATTAACATCCCAACATCATGGGATTAATTAATAGGATCCTACTGCATTTCAACAACCAGAGGCTTAATGCCCACAGCAATTCATTCACAAAGAAATGCATGATGTGGGATCTTTCTGGGAAATACTGGTTTTCCTTAAAAGTTTTCAGAAAAGGAAATATTTTTTCTAGTTTATAACAACAATATTGAAATAATTTCCTCAATGTTGAGTTTTCCCCCTAAAATTGTTCTCAAACCGTTAGCCCTTGTTACTACTTGTTTCCTAGAAATAAGTAACAAATGTGATGCCTTAAAAATATGTTTATGTATGCATCTCTGCATCTAATATGCATATCTTGCCTTCTACTGGTTGGTTCCTGCTTCGCTTTATAGCATCAAAACTAACTGGCGTTGCTTCTCAGTGTCTGCATAAAACACAGTGACCTCCAGGGCTCTAGATAACTCTATGAGCTTTATGACTTCATGGTTGAGTGGAAAGAGCAAGGGAAGTCTTTGGATGCCACTCAGATCTCTAGCTGGTTTCCTGCCCTTTCTGAGGTTATGATACACCAAGAGTTGGGAGAGTTAAAGCATTTGTAAACTATATAGCACTGTGTAACATTATTTCAAACCTAAGTAGATCAAAAGAAGACTAAGATGAGTCTAGGAGGTAGGGAGGGTCTTTGACATGGCATTAGAAGATTTTCATTTTTTAAGATTGTGGGTATTATGAAAGCCTGGAAATATCAAATTATTACTTAATTCATCAATGTGATTTTGAGGGAAAAGCACAGTGGAGGGTTACTCCCACCGCACTATATTAGGGCGAAAGGCTGCTGCGAGGATTTATGAAAACTTTTCTGCTTACGCTGCAAGATCCAGTGGCAAAGAGAGTATTTGCCTCTGGTATGCTGCCTTTATTTTTTTTCATGACTTTCTCTCGCTCTGACGCTCTAATATTTTAGAGATATTTTCTCTGCTTTATAGATTTCCAGGAAGGCAAATTGTTACATCATTACAAAACCACGCAAGTTGTATTAGGTTCCTATTGCTGTAACAAATTACCATAAACTTAGTGGCTTGAAATCACACAAATTTCTTAATAATCTTACAATTCTAGAGGTCAGAAGTCCAAAATAGGTCTCACTGGCTTAAAAATCAAGGTGTCATTGGGGCTACTATCCTTCTAGAGGCTCCAGGGAGAATCTATTTCCTTGCCTTTTTCAGCTTCTAGAGCCTCCCGCATTCCTTGGCTAATGGCACCTTCTTCCATCTTCAAAGCCAGCAACAGCAAGCTGAATCTTTCTCCTCTACCATCTCCTCATGCTTCTCAATCTTCTGCCTCCCTCTTCCAATTGAAGGACCTTGGTGATTATATTGGGCCCACCTGGATAATGAAGACACTTCCCTATTTGAAGGCAAATTGATTAGCAATCTTAATCCCACTTGCAAATATAATTCCCCTTTGCCCTGTAACAAAACATATTCCTAGATTCCAGGGATTAGATGGTGGAAGGAGAGGGGGAGGCATTATTCTGCCTACCACATGGGTTATGATCTATTTTTTTTTTTTCCCCACTCATGGGGATTTTATTGGTATGCATTCAATTTACACACTTGCATTTTTATAAAATTAAATATTCAAATCCAGGACAATGGACTATCTCTACATGTTCAGGTTTTGTATTTTATACTTAAGACTTTAGA